>NC_135497.1:277392695-277667351 GCF_052857255.1 Amblyomma americanum
AGTCAGGGAAAGTGCCATACGCAAGTGAAACAAACTGAACTTTGTTCGAAGTCATCTGTAATGGTTTCCAGCTGTATTTTTATTCTTCCTAAATAAATATATAATTGCTGCAAATTAGACAACGTTTGTAGTGTTGATTAAATATCAGCTGCATAGTTGTTAACCATCTTGAAAAACAGCTGGATTGAGTGTTCGGGATATGGCACATTATGCTGGAGGTACAGTCTTGTTTAAAAGTCATAAGGCCAAAGGCTTTTCGCGACAGTCGCATAACAGAGCCATTGCGGCACTATTGAAGACCTAATGACCTTAAAATGCTAGCAGAAGATTTCAGATTGATGTAAAGAAGCTTCCTGCTTGACTTGTGTTTTAAATAGTTCGCTCCTCGGAGCATTGTAGGAACATTCATTTCTCTGTACCTGAACGCTGTGGCCTTAAGAGTTTTGGCCAAGACTGTACCTTTTGTACGGATTGAAAATAACGCCTTGTAAACACCAAATATGCCATTTGTCAGCGTAGCTTTGCAGCTGTAGAAGTTTTAAACTGAAATATGATGCGTTCATGAATATTAAACTACTTTTTCCACTTAACAGCCCCATGCTAAGATTTCTACCCATGACAGCAATTTCGTTTTAATTTCTTCGCGAATGAATTGTACAGCTGTCTCAAAGTTGAACATGATAGCTCTTCCTGCCCGACCCAGAACAGCGGAAATATTGAAAACTACAAAACATTTTTCTCGCTTTTAAGCCTTTCCAGGCCGCAGCATGGTGCGTTGTTGTTTCCTGCGGGATGGGCTGTATGTTTATCAAGACAGCGTGGTACCGCACCAGAGACCCCGCAAAAGAATTGGGGAAGCTCTCCGCAGCGTTCTTCGACCGGATCCTGTGGTTCTTCATTCTGTCCTGTATCACTCTCGCCTGTGCCACAGGACGAGGAGGCATTCAGAGAGGATTTCATTCTCCTCGCCTATTTCCGAAAAAGTTTCTGTGTAGACTAGTCAGCAGTTGGGGGCAAGATAAGAAATTTTGCACCACATTTGTGAGAGAAATACTCTAGCACGAATTATTGACAAGCTGCGACACTGGGGACAAAAAGTCGTTTCAGGTCTCGGAGGAACCGCGTGTTTGTCAGAGTAGCTCAACATGAAATTCAAAACGACCATGCAGCCATTCTCTAGGTGCGGCAAGAAAGCTGCAGTATCAATGTAAACTTCAAACAGAACTACCAGCTCAGCTTGGTTTAACGGACATACAAAACACTTAGCACTGCGAATTTTGTTAGTGCGTGTGTAGTGCGCGAACTGGAGTCAAAAATTATGCCTTCCGTTTTTCTGAGTTGAGTTGAGTGGTTGTAAACTACCGGTGGGATTAGCCTTGCAGTTGCTGCCGGCAATTGCTCCACCGTAGCGACACTTAAATAGAAATCACAGAAAAACTGTCCGCAAAACCCCAAATAGACACTCCTGAGGTCACCATGTGGAGGCGAAATCCGTGTCCTGCAGGTAAAGTAGAAGAAGGCGAGAAGCATCTCTTCTACTCGACTGGCTCCCGCGCGGGAAAACAATGTCCTGAAGAGAACTGTGAGGAACTCCTGCCTTCTTGAGGGATCCGAATAACACAGCCTGTTCCGCGTTGTACAAAGTACAGCACAAGAGGTAATGTTCTATGTCACCATACACATCACACGTTGAACACAATGGTGACAACGCTAGGCCAGTCTTATACATCCACGCCGGCGTACGAGCAGAATCCGTGCGAACGCGGTGCAGCAAAGTGGCTTGGTACCTTTTGAGACCCTTGGTCACACATGGCTGATGAGGAGAGCTCCACAAAGAACTGAAGTGGCACAACACCACATCTCTGAACATTTGCTTGACTTCATGAGGGACTCCATGTACTGGAATCCCGGAGAGAGCTGTATGGGCGAGGTTGTCTGCTATCTCGTTGCCTAAGACACCTATGTGCGAGGGCACCCATTGAAAACGTATAGAGAAGCCTTTCCTATGTAGATTCTGCACCAAACGTAGGGATCTAAGACTCAAGGCATCAGTGGGGAACCCGTACTCTTACCTTTGAAGGGCAGATTTTGAATCCGTAATTATGACAGTAGGTTGAGGCGTACAACACCGTAGCTCCTTTAGAGCTGCCTCAACAACGCTTTCGGCCATTGTGGAGGACACGACTTTAGTAAAACGAACAGACCAATCATACTTCAAAGACGGAATATGAAAAGCAGCTGCACTAGATCCTCTGACCTTGTCCACAGAGCCGTCTGTAAAAATTTGAAGATGACTGGCATATTCGGTCTCAAGATGTTCCAGTACGAGCGAACGCATTGCCGCTAAAGGAGAATTCCGCTTAGCGCGAACGTGGGGAATTGTCAAGGAACAATCGAGGCTCGGAAAGGACCAAGGTGTCTTCAACGTCTTAGGTCTATCTCGAAGGTCGAGACCCAGAGAACGAAGAGTATTTAAAGCCAAGTACGCCCGGGACTCAGATCTCTTTCGAAGGCGCTGTAGAAGCGCTCTCCCGGGAGCAGTCTCTCTGAGGCGGCCAATTTGCAGCAAAAGTCTTTGTGAAGCGGCTAGCTGAAGAGGTTTCGATTGAGACTCATACAGTACTGCATTGTTTAGAGCAGCCTGCGGAACGCCGAGAGCCCTCCTTAGTCCCATTCTGTGCAAAACCTCAAGGCGTTCCAGCTGCGATACCGAGGGGGAAATTAAAGGGAGCTGGCACATTATGCGACTTGTCACCAGGGCATCGTGAAGCCTGATCATTGAAGCAGGATGGTTTCCCCATTGCTCACTAGCAACTCTACGAAGCACATTGAGACACGAAGATAGTGAAGCCACAATCAAGTCCACAGCTCGTCGCCACTGTAGACGTGAGTCAATAGTGACGCCCAAAAAACGTATGTGGTTAACCTGACGAAGGCAAGACTGATCAAGGTCTATGCTCAGCCGCGCATACCGTCGTCCCCTACCTGGAAAGAGGACGAAGCCAGATTTTTCCACCGAGAGAGTCAACCCAACACCTTTAAGGTAACTTTTAACTGAAAGCACGGCCTGTCGCGCTAATAGTGCTAAGCGTTTGTGTTGATATCCGGTTAACCAAAGACAAATGTCGTCTGCATATATCGACATATGGACATGCCTACAATGTTTTTGCACTTTTGCGGGAAGACGAGCCATGACAACATTAAAGAGTGTTGGGGACAGGACGCTACCCTGAGGTACCCCTCGCGATACCGCCCTTTCGGAGCTCATTGTACTGCCTAACCGCACTCGAAATTTACGATCACTGAGAAATGAGTGAATGAATCGCAGAAGATAGCCCTGTACGCCTATGACCTGCAGACTTCAGTATTGAGCTCTGGAGGACGCTATCATAAGCCTTTGATACGTCTAGGAAAATAGCTAGTGTTGAAAGCCCAAAAGCACTCTGATATTCAATATGGCTCATCAAGTCCAGGACGCTATCTTGCGCGCTTAAACCCGTGCGGAATCCAGTCATGCATGTTGGTAGTGCCCTTCTATCCTCAAGCCACCAAGACAAATGCTTACTTGCCATCTTCTCTATGAGCTTAGCCACACACGACGTCAGCGATACAGGACGATACGAGGCCGCGTCTGTCATCTCTTTGCTGGCCTTCAGCAGTGGGACTACACAAGCCACCTTCCATGAAGGGGGAACGTCACCAGACTCCCACACTCGATTGAGATAGGTTAGGAGCATCTTCCGGTGTTCCAGAGGCAGGTTCTGTAACATTTGATTGGTAATGCTGTCAGGACCTGGTGCACAGTGACGCCGCAGGCTGCGGAGCGCTGTCTGTAGTTCTCGAAGTGTGAACGGGGCGTCCATAACAGACAGAGACGTAGCAAGCAGAGCGCAGGGATGAATGCCTGGTCTGGAATTTACAAATGCATCCGCAAATTCCTCTGCCAAGCACACGAGATGTTTCTGCGTGCGCAATGCAAGCGCCTCAAAAGGTTTACTCGGACGTGAGCCACCAGCAAGACTGCCAATGACACGCCAAATTCTCGTTATCGGTGAGAAAACAGTCAAACTAGCGCAAAAGGATGCCCACTGGGACCTACAGAGCTTGTTCGCATGACGTCTAATGGCAGAGTTGAGCCTGTTGAAAGTTGTCGTCAAGGCTCTGTCGTCCTTCTTCTGCAACAGTTGTCGCTCCGCCCTTCTGCGCGCTGCGCAGAGGTTCCTGAGTTTTAAATCCGGAGTCGGAACATGATCAGGTAGCTTGAGCGCCGTGGTAGCAGCCATCTTAGCATAAATCATTTTGTCTGTCGCATCACCGGAAACACAGGCTAAGTGCTCCCTGTATTTGTCCCAATTAACAACATGGCAAATTTCAGGACCACGCAGATGGAAGTCAGCAGTAAACACAAATATCGGGTAGTGATCACTTCCCCTTCGGTCAGCTCTAGTTGACCACTGCACACGGACGTCAGGTGAATGTAAGGTTAGGTCTATAGATGTGGGTGAGGTTGGAGGCCGAAAGAAAGTGGGACTTCCGTCAATGGCCACGCACAGGTCCAAACTGTCGATGACCTCTACAAGTTGGCGTCCCCGAGGATCTGTGTTCCTGTCACCCCAGGCAGGGTGGTGGGTGTTGAAGTCACCGCAGATGATTCTGGGTGCTGGGCAGCGGTCACACAGTTGCTGGAGGAGCAAAGCCATATCGACCTTCTTCCGCGGGGACACGTATACTGATGCAATGGACAGAGTTCGGAAGGCGAGCCGAATCCTCACAGCCACTACCTCAATACTGTCGGTGCAAAGATCGGTGAAGTTCAAAGCAATATGAGGAATCTGCCTTCGTATGTAAACGGTGGCACTTCCTGCGGGAAAAGACTTTATGCTGCAATTCTTGTGGGCGACGTATCCCGGCAAAGACCTCCCGCTTGGCAAGCCAGCCTCCGAGAGGGCCAGTACTGGAACACAGGTCTCTTTCAAGAACAATTTTAGTTCTGCTAATCGACTTATAATCCCAGCGCAGTTCCATTGCATTATAAACGGCGCTTTTCTAGGGTTTTTAGTTGCAACAGGTTGAAGAAAACTAGCCATCTATTAGTTGAAGTTCTCTGCGAAGGCGGTGATCAAGGTCTCAAAGGAAAGCACCAGCTGTATAAAGTTCTTCAAAGTGCCAGGCTGCATCGCTTGGCTACATGAACGCAGGACATCAAACAAAACGCGTAGAAGGTCGGAGAGATTCCGGCTTTTGAGCTCCTTAGTTTGCTGCACGCACTGGCGCACCACTTCGACAAAAGACGGGGACTGGGACCCACTCTTGGCCACGGTAGCTGGTGACTGCATCTCTTTTAAGGCAAGAGGATGTCCTCCATGTTGTCGAGTTTTGCTGTGATCTGGACGCTGAGGAACATGGACACTTTTTGCAGAAGCAGATCGAACAGCCAGCTCACCCTCGGAGGCCGTTGCCGACTTGCTCAGATCAGGTCGTGCAGCGACGTCGCTTGCTACCACGTCCCGAGCTTCCGACTCGAGCGCAGGGAACTCTTCACTTCCATGTATCGGCTTCTCAGTAGTTTGTGGTTTGGGGCCACTAATGAAGGACTTGCGACGGTGTAAGGCGCTTACATGGAACGTGCAGCCACTGAAACTAACTGGATGGTCACCTCCACAATTAGCGCAAGCAAAATCTGCCTTGCACTCTTTGTAATCATGGCCACCACCACACCGCTTGCAACGTTGATCTTTGGTGCAAACTCTCGCTACATGTCCAAAGCGTTGGCACCTGAAGCACCGGGGAGGAGTTTCAACGAACACGTGGACTGCATGTTTGGTGAAACCAAGGTCAATTATTCCAGGGCGCTCGGTGTTGGGAGCAAACGTTAGCACAATAGAGTTTGTAGGCTTTGCTGCCCATTGTTGTTCTCCAGGCTCCACCCGGCGCATTAACCGTCGCACGTGCAGAACTCCTTGCGGTTTCAAGTAGTCAAGAAGGGCACTTTCCGAATACCAGACTGGTACTCCCCTTATAACACATGTGTTAGTCATGTAGGAGTGTGGCAACCGGGCTTGAACTCGTATGCCACCGATCTGAGAGCACCGCAGAAGAATGCCTACTTGCTCTTCCGTTGAGATATCTAGATGAAGAGCCCCTTGCGTTGTGAAGCGAATGCGAATCAGAGCAGATCCCAGTAGTACTTTAATATCATCGAACAGCCTTATAGGGTTCCACTCTCTGAAGTCAACACCTTTCTCTTTTGGCTGAACTATCACTGGGATGCCGACTGTCCGGTGCTTCCGATGACTGACCACTTTGATGCCATCGTTGTCCATTTCCGCCCTGTCAGCCACTTCCTCGTCAGAGGCGACGATAGTTGAGTCGTCCCCACTGAGCGATGATGACGCACTGCACTGCTGGACGTCCCTGATGACTGGCATGGCCGCCTCCGCCCCACTGGGCTCCTTCGGATGGCGATGTCCCTTTAAGGATACCGGCGCCGGAGCTGCCGTACCCTTCCCGTAGGGACAGTACCGCCTTAAAGACGCGGCCGTCTTCCAAGGATGGAAATAACCTAGTTAATAACTAGAAAACAAGGCAAAATTACTGAGCTAAGGTGACAACAGAACGAGCAGCGTCGTCTTCCTCTTCCTCCTCTTCCGTTTTTCTGTACAGCAGTTCTTGATACGAGCTCTGCGCGAGAGATGGTTCACAGTCTGGCGCAATTCTGTCACATACACTCTCAAGTAGATCGAACATTTATGCATTGGATTTGCTGAAGATTGAAAACTTTGCCCGAGCATATAACATGGATTAAGATGTGGAGAAAAAAAAGATGCGCAAAGCATTGCTACCCCTCGTCCCCGATTTCTTAAGGCACATGCGAAGCAGGTTTTCTCTGATTTCAGAAATCTGGCAAGCGCAGATGGCTTTCTTTTATTGTAAACGATATAGACCTTAGGAATGTCTCAACATCTTAGGCATCTTCTTTTATGTTTTCATAGGCTTCGTGAACACGTTCCTCTCGTGGAGCCCCTTCACGCCTCTGAGCAGGCTGGCATTTGGGGTGTACCTTTGCACCTGCTCTTCATATAGCTCTTTCTGTGCATCTCCCGGGAGAGGATGTTCTTCGCGCACTTCTTTGCGGTAAGTGCCGGGGACAAAACGCTTTCGTATTGCAAGCCTAAACCGGTATGCGCAGCGCCAAAAGTACACAGGCACAAGTACACGGCACACACATAGTTCACTAGTAGCACAACCTTTGAAATGATTGCCACAGTTTAGGACGAGAAGTCAAAACCTGTTCCCCCGTTTCACTTTCTAATAGTTTGACGCCACTGAGCATAACATATTATTAGATAAAAAAAGTTGCAGCGCGACGAGGATAAAACTTTCTTTCTGGTCGAATGTTTAGGAGATATCCTCAATGCGGAGTGGATATTTAATGAGGGAGTAATAACTCATTGGCATCCACCCAACGCAGCCATGCAGCTACAAAGGAAAGCTCGATCCCCACACTTTAACCATCCGCTCTATGGTCACAAACTCTCCAAGTATTCAAAGCTCACGGTGCATTTGTCTGCTACCAGAGGCAGTAGCGCTAGCACTGCAACGAATGTATGTCTAGAATACTGCCTGAAGCGGGCAGCTCTTCACATCTTGAAATTACGATAGTGGTAGCCCTCTGAGTTAACTGATGACATTATTTCATGAAGTGAATGTTGAAGAAGAAAATTATGGTAACGCACGAGCATTAATTTCTATAAAATCGCAAATCCATTGAGAAACTCCCCTAAGGCAGTCTTCGTAGAGCAGCGTTTATGGTTAGCTTATCGCTTTGAGAGTTCTTTTTGTTCCTTAGCGCGTTTTTCGCAAGTGTGTACACATATTAACAGGGGAGCTCACGTGTATCTCCACGTTGTTGATACTGTCGATTCTGCAACTTTTGGCGCGTCTGTCTTTTCATCCAGGGAGTCCTTTCTAGGCAGCTAGCCCGCAAAATTCACGTGTCATTCAAACAAAACTTATAAATGCCACTTGAGCTCTAAGGAGGTGAAATGAGCCCATTAAATGCTGAGTTATCGAAAATGAATCGAATGCACCCATTTGCCGAATATCCGATTCGTCCTATATATCTAAAAAGTCGGAGTGATAATCAAGTGGTAGATGCATAACCATCGGCGTAAATACTGTATAGGTGTCTTTATTTCTAACTGATGCCGGCGTAAAAAACTAAAGAAAGAAACCATTAGCCATAACTCCACCGCGGTTAAAATGAATACTGTAACACGACTCGTTAGGCCATAGCCCTGATTAAGGGGCGGTTACTAAGATAACCATGGGCAGATCTACTGAGATGCGCACGCAGAGTCAGACGCAGAGCGCCCATTGATCTGTGCCTTCCCTGCAGCGGCAACAACGGTAGTTGTGCCACGAACAATTAAACCCTGCTTGCGGCTGCATGCCTTGCATGGTGCCGGTGGGCGCAGGAGCTGTGAGAGAGCTTTGCTGTGCGCGCAACGAGATTTATCTAATAAGAGTCACGAGAAAGGTGCTACCAAACTGGAATTGACTGCACCTGTCGCGTATCGAAAAATAGTTTGAAGAAAATCACCCCTGGTCTTCAGTGTAAAAGCTTAATGAAATAGACCGGCATTTATTCCTTTTTATTTAAAAAGGCTAACGGACTCCAAAATGGTTAGTCAACAACGCTGTGGGTTGTCAGTGGCTTTGGGTGTACCGATTTTGTTCTTTGCTTTTGACGAAGCTTCTTCGTGTTAGAAGGGAAATGATAACAGTGCTCTCTTTTCGAACCCAAATAATTTTCCACTTTTCTAGCACCATAGAAAACTACGCCCAGTGTTCACAAGTTTTCTCAATTGCCTGTCTCCGCCATGCGTTCAGAAAGAGAGCCCCAGTAAAACTTCGTGTGTCAAAGTAGGCAAATAGAAGCCTTAGTTTTATATCTGCCAAGCTCATTCACTGACGCAGGCCAGCAGCAGATTTGTTGGTTCGGCGTCACTTCATTGTTTGCTCCGGTGGCAATACTTACCGTGTCATATTCACAACTGCATTTTTCTGCATACCCTTCTGAGGATCTACACTATTCATTATTCTTGAGAAGCTACGAGGCACTGAGCCGCGGAAGGCCTGATAAAAAGGGAGTTTTGTACAACGAGCAATTACGAATGATATCCTCTCTTCCCAGTTTTGTACTCCTACGAAGTTCTGAAAGGCATGATGCGTCATAAACGAAGATATCGTATATGCAGCCCGTGCATGCTACGCTTTCTTTCTGATGTAAAAAGAGGTGTTTCATAGCTTTAACGTAGAAACTCTACATACTCGGAGAACACATGAAGCCTTTTATATATATATATCGGGAGTATTCCAGGTTATTCTATATGTTCTTTTTTCTTCTAAAAACGCCTATGCATTAAACGCATATCCTTCCTCACGTTGTATGTTCTTTTTCGGTGCGAATAAAAAAGGAAGAATAAAAGAGGAAATATTATTAATAGTTTAGCTGGTAAAACATTTACGCTACCTCTTTTAATCCATCTATGTGAGGCTTGTAAGCAATCTCCGCGCCTAATAATAGTGAAATATGCGTTTTCCCTCCTTCTTTGCGCAGGTTTCGCTCTTCTTCAGCACAATTGTGTGCAGCTACCTCCTTAGTTACCTCTTGTTCATCTCCTGCGAGGCACCAATGGGGCGGTTGGACAAGCTAGTCTTCGAACCTCAACGTAAACAGACCTCGAAAAGCGCTGGAGACGCGGCGCCAAATGCGAACGGCACAGAGGACGGACTTCCGCAAATCGTTGCGAAGCTCCAAGATTCCTAACTGGACAGTACAAAAACAGAGAAGAACGCTTCTAATGACTTTCTTCACGATAACTGCAACTAATCAGCTGCCATCTTTAACTCGATTGGTGACGACGTCGTTGTCGACAGCGGTCGAGCACTGCCAAGAAGTTAAAGCCAACCTAAAAAACGACAGCAGATGGTAAACTTTATTTATTACTTCCGTATATATTTATAGCGAAGACATGAAAATAATCCTTTCACGACTGCTGCGCAAGCGCTTCTTCTTTCATCTTCGTACCAGTGCCTTTTGAACGAATTCACAGTGAGGCGTATAAAATAGGTTGTGACTTCTTTATGAATGACAAAATATTAAAGTGGCGCCAATGAAGGAGCGCAGATTTTTGGCTATTCCTTTTAAAGGAAAGTAGCGTCTGAAAATGGCGATGACCTGTCTTTTTAATTTTGTTCCTGCAGTCCCCTTGAAAAATGGGCTCTGCATGAATGCGGACAAAGAAACCTCTTCTTTCTGTGCGAGTGGAAAAATTTTCATACGCTTTCAAACTTATATCCGCGAACTTACACGCATCTCAGTTGAACGAGTGCATTAAAAACCTCGTGAAACCATTGCTTTTTTTTTTATGGAGCTGGCGAAATTTCGCTCAGAACTAATTAAACCAAAATGAATTGAGTGCGTGATTGGTTAAGAGAATACTTAGGTACCTCTTGTAATTTTAACGATACTCGTATGACAGCGACGTTCAGTATAAGAACAGTGCATTTTTCTCTCAATTTCAGAGCTCTGCAGTTTTTTATTTAGTTTATGAGTATTTGACGTTAGGCGGTGCGCCTTCTCAGTGTAACCTCCTCATGTGTTTTTTTTTTTCCCGCAAAACTGATTAGAGCCCAATGTAAAGACATTTCGGGCAATGCGGGATTCTCGGCTGCGGTCGTGGCGTAGGGAGACATATTGGCCTTTCCGGCGAAATAATGCGCAGCTTACTTGCTTAGGGATTAAACCCCTGTGCGAGGTTAGTAAGGACGGTAGAAAAGAGCAACGGTCGTACACAATTGCGTTCAGCTTTGTCAGTACTGGAGCTACGGCAGGCTTAAAGGATTTATGAAACTAAGTCATCTGCCCGTTGCTACAAGACTTGCCTGGGTTCAGTTCTTGGTTTCATTTTGCTACTTTCTCGGATGAAAACACTGCGCACCTCTTTTCCAGCTCCACTGGTCGAAAACGAAAACCACCACCTAATAGCGAAAGCATACTAGTGAAATGCACATGCGTCAGATGGCGGCAGCTGTCAGCCAAATCACTTGCCAGTTCGCAGGCCCAGTTGGCTCCTCATTCGCGCGCCACGATCGTGCTGCTGTCAACCGTGGTTTGAGCGAGAGAAAGAGCGAAATCCCCTGCGGCTATCACTTTACGGCCCCGTTGCAGCGGTGGGCGGATGTTTTTGCGATAGTTTCTGCGCCCACGTCAGCCAGATGGCACGCGTGACGGTGCAAGTTGCAGCGAACACGCCGTGCTTTTCAGATGGGGATATAGTCCCAAAGTGACGAGGTGCTTAGGTGGCGAAGTTGCTCTGTCATGCATGAGATCTGTTTATGGGAGTGCTGTCGCTTCCTAAAGAGGAAGCAGTGGTTGGGAGCAGTTGTCAGGTACAGTTTGTGATGTGCTCTTGTGATGCCAGTCACAAGTGAAATGAAAGGTTTTTAGCATAACAGACATGCCGTTCACGAATGAAGAGAAAGCACACTGGGTTCTGGCCTTTGGAGCATCTCATGGAAACAGAAGGCGCGCTGCAAACCTTGTGCAACCATAGCGGTCAGACAGCGGCCAAGTCCAATGAAAATTCAGCATACCTATACCTATTACCGAGGGGCAGTTTTAAGCGGACACGGCACAGAGCACCTGCTTTAAGTGAGGGCGTCGATGCCCACATTTTGTCGCTATTATATCTCCAAGCAGAGTACGCAGCAGGAGCCGGGACACCGGTGTGCCCGACTCGTTAGAAAGGCAGCGCTGTCGGACAACGGACAAGGACAAGAAGTGGAGAAACTGCGCTGAACTAGTAAGTGTTATCGACCAATCTTAAGACCTCCTGTACCGAGTGAAATTATTCTTTTTCCATCCAGAAACAGGGCATCTCTATAGGGTCAAACATCGCTCCTGTCCTGAGCGTACTCTACATGGTTATGCATGACAGATTATATTGTGGCTAAAATCAGAAAGAAAAAAATAGGTCCCAGCCTGCACGACTAAGTATAACGGGCTTACGGCTATGCATGACAGAGAATTTGGCAAGGAACCTGAAAATTTTCCACTGCTTAAAATATTTAGATACGTAGACGACTACCTAATCCTCCTAAACTGCCGCTACGATGCTTTTATGGTCGAAGTACTGTGGTAGTTTCGGAGTGTCGTATCCTTTCCTGGCCGGCGAGGTGCGCCATGGAGACGCAACAACGCGGACCCTTTCTTCCTTCACCACGGGCGAGTAGCCAGAAGGTCAACTCGAGAGCGCTGCTCCGCCTCTTTCCTCAAATCAGTCGCCAGCGCGCACCGCATGACGCCGCCGGAGCGGTCGCTGATTGGCCAAAGGTGACAACGGGCAAGTTGGCTGAGATGGCCGGGTACCGGCCGTGGCCGAAACGAGGCGACAGCGACCTGTTACAGCGAGTGGACGTCAGGTAAATACCTCCCTTCTTCCCTCTTTGTTGTCGGCATCTTGCTCTGTCAGCCGCAAGACCAATCCAGACGGTGAGGGTCGCAGATCATGCAGCCAGAGATTTTGGGAGAGCCCAATAAACGTTTTGGGGGGGAGGGGCGGGCAAAGCGTCCCATTCCCTTTTGTGTTCTTATATCGCATTTCCGCTGCGCCGCAGGGAGAGCGGCCGCGCGTGGTGTCAGATACCTGGAGCTCAGTGTTCACGGCCTAGACCTTGACGCGCAGACGCGCTCGAGCAACTCGCTCCCGGCGAACATGGCGGATCCGCAGAGTTCGCTGCCTGATCTTCTGTGGCTGACAGAGCTCGGCCAGGGGTCTATAAAATGCCCTGCTCCAGGCACTCGAGCAGCGTAATCTCCTCAACGGACGTGACGATACACCGCCGCAGGCACGACGTACGCAACATCGTGAACGCCGGAAAGTTCTGCCAGACACCACGGTACCAGCACGCCAAGAGTTGCCGTTCATTCACCATCGGCGCATGCCGCCTGGCCACAGACGGGCACACCGCCTTTGGTTTCACAGCTGCCAAACGGGACAACCGAGACCGCGCCACATGCGACGAGGTCACCACTCATCACGGTTCCTGACAGCGAGAGACCAGCAAACGCGACAATTCTCGACGAAGTTCTGCCCAGCGCGTTACAGCAAGCGCTGCAATCCGAACAGCCCAGCCTGCGGATTAGAACTCTGATCCCCAAGTACAGTGGCTACAGCGATCAAACGAGCGCCAAGCACTTTTTCCTGGCTCTCGACCATTACGGTCAGACAACTGGCACGAGTGAGCGTGATATACTTCTGGGAGTGATCCACGTTGCGGTCGTCGATCAGGCCGCTCGGTGGCACCGGTTGGTCGGCCACATCGCGAGAACGATGGCCGAGTTCCGCAAGATGGTCAGGGAGGACATCCTGCCTTACGACTACTAGCTGTGGATGCGGCAGGAGTTGGACCTGCGCACGCAAGCCCCTGACGAATCTTTGGTCGAGTACGACGGGGCGATTCAGGAACTATACGAATGCGGAGCAAGTGGAGAGCGTAGTACGGCAGACCCACCCCCCGTTTGCTCTCTTTTTGCGGGGAAATCGCTGCGGAGACTACAACGAGCTAGCTGAAGAAGCGCGCCGGGCACACGCCGAAATCTCAGCAGCCCGCGCGTATCGGCCCGCACCACCTCCATCGCAATCACTGGAGGCTAGCTGCGCCTGTAATTGCAGCACGCGCCCACGAAGTAAATGCGCTCGGGCACCGGCTCGGTTTTCGGGCGAAGGCGCGCTTTCCGAAGTCTCGGGTCGCGCCTTGTATTCCTACTCATACGGGCTCAGGGCAACAGAGGTCACACGGCTGGGAGTCTGGTCAGCCTCTCGCCAACCTCCTGACAGAGATTTCCAAGCTCGGTCAAAAGATCGCGAAGGGGTTACACCTCCAGACACAGGGCCTCCGACGTACGGGCTAGGGCAGGGGAGCCTCTTCGGAGGTATCGGCATCGAACGTTTGTATGCGCCGATAATGGCGGCCGGGTTTTCTCGTGCGCGCCGCAATATTGGGACAAAGCCATCCCCGATAATTTGCTGGGGAAGGTGCCGAGAGAGCGCGCTTGCTGCGCTCATTTCGCTCTCTGGAACTAGACTTCCAACGGCAAGGCACAACGGACCTCAGTGCGCTTGCCGTGGAAGGTGACGGAAGCGTGCGGCTGCAACCGCTCGTGACGCTTGCTGAATCCAGAAGAGACTGACAACGGCTCCGCGGAGTTTCACTTAGCCTTCGAGGTGGCGCTACCGTCTCTGTTTCCGCTTCCCTCATGAGGGAGACTTCCCTCCTCGGCCAGCCGGTGCTGTCCTGGCGCGCGATGGTGAAGATGGGCCGCGTTGAAATGGAAGAGGGAAACACTTTCTCCACAACGCAGACTGCGCCCACTGCGGCTCTCGTGTAGCACAGCGAAAGAAAAGTGAGAAAGAATTGGGTATCACAACAGGACAAAAATCGATGGCTGGAAGAATCGAAAGGATGTCTGTTCGTGCTCTGTAATCGTGTGGCATCAACAGCACAAATGAAACAGAATTTAGTATTGAGGTCAAACGCTTACAGCTGGAAAACTGATGGGAATTAAACGCCATAAAATGTCAGGAGCAAATGGCGACTTCATCAATGAACCTTGGAGGGAAGCCACGGCTCGACGCACGCCATTCAGTGCACGCACGCCCCGAAGCTCCCGCCGTCAAGTGTTTGCCCGTAAAACGCCACACACCTTCCTGGTGTGCTGGACTGCCGTACGTCGCTTCCGTTCAACACACGCGCTACAACTAGTGTGTCGCTGCTGTGCAGCCATCTGAATTTTTAACAATATCAATCGAGCTTCTGCTGCCAATTGGATCGGCGCCAAGACGAAGCAGGGCTGGAATCGCGGGAAGGCAACGAACACGCGCGCTAATGATGCTGCTGGAGCAAGTGTCGTCTGCTTGGCTGATCTGCTTCGTGCGGAGCAACTCCCACGAAGCAAGTTCTATGGCCAAGTTCCGAGAGTGGTTGTTTCGTGTTCTATCTGTTGCGTGTTTGTGGCTCTGCACTCCAAGCACGACGCAGGGCACCTGAAAGCGTTCGTGTAGCTAAATTGATGCTCTGATATCGAGGGTCCTCAAAATTAGTTTTTCGTAAGTAATATTCCAACTGGCTCCTTGGCAAGCTACGCTGTTTATTGCAAATGTGTGCTTTTCTCTGATATCACCCGCATTACATGCTGCGGATTTGCGAGAATGTTTTCGCGGGCTAGTTGGTGCATTATTGGAATTGAGAACAAACCGGGCAGAAAATGATTTATCACATATGAACATGCAAGAGTTGCACTCCCGCCCTTGGAGACACCGCAGTGTTGCGTTGGTGCAAGACGCAACTAGGGAGAGATATAATAGGAGCAGATGAGTCTGAAAAAGCTGGTAGCAAGCGTGTCAGAACTCCCTCAGTTTTTCTTTCAGAAAGAGAACTCAAATATCTTGCGCAGCAATTGTACTGGACTTTTTCAATCCTCCTCTGCCGACGATGGGATATGAGTTGATTTGACATGTTATTTTGTGAATTACTTTCTGTAAATTTGTTGATAAGAGTAGCTATTGTATAAAACCAAATGGCCTGTAAATAAACGCCTGAGTCGTTAGCGCTCTGACCTGTCCTGTTCGTTCCTTCTTCTGTGTATTTCGGAGCTAAAAACCATTTCCAGATAAAAAAATAATTGGTTGCAGCTTACTATTGGGCTCTGATGTATTTAATTAGTTGTTTAATTATTTGCATTACCCTCAGGGCCAAAGGCATTGGTTTATATTTTATGGGGGTTTAACGTCCGAAAGCAACTCGGGACATGAGGGACGCTGCAAAAGATCTCCGGAAATTTCGACCATTTGGGGCTCTTTAACGTGCACTGACATCTTGCAGTACACGGGCCTCTGGAATTTCGCCTCCATCGAAATTCGACCGCCGCAGCCGGGGTCAAACCCGCGTCTTTCGGGTCAGCACCAGAGTGCCATAACCACTGAGCCAACGCGGCAGCCCCATAGGCGTTACAGAGGCAAGTAATTTGAAGAACATTTGGATCACAGGCAAAAGGTTTCCTGGTTTAGAACATTAGCTAAAATAATTACAAGCTTTGTTACATTTCTAGTTATACAACGTTAGCTAAAGCACTACAAGCGACAACACGAATGAGCAACACTGGAGGTGAGCGATCCGGGAGGGCGGTTCCAGTCCTGTGATGTACGCGGAACAAATGACTGAAGGGTCGTTTTTGTGCTGTTAAAAGCGATGTCAACTTTCCACACGTGGCCAGTGCGAGTAGAGATGTACAACAAGAAATAAGATTATAATAATGCAAAAACAGGGTTGCAAATAGTCTATAAAATTTAAGACGGGAGGTGAGAAGTGTATTTTTTATTGCAGTTTTGCAAGAATGAAACGAGCGGGATAAATAAAATGGTCCCTACTGGGGTCTCAGACGGACGCATATTCAAATTAATACGGATAAGTGATTTGTACAACGGTAGTTTCACTGACGTAGGGGCAGTGGTAAAGATATGGCGCAGATATCCTAACATAAGTTAGCGTTGCTAACTAATTTATTAATGTGTAAATACCATTTAAGAGTAGACATGATGTAAACACAAAGGTAACTTTTTAAAAATGAATTCCTGGTCATGTTAAGTAAGCCATTGAAGCAGTAGAGGTGCAGAAAACAAGCATACCATTACACTTGGAAATGTTTACCACCATTAACCAGAGGCTACAGCAATTGGAAATGGCGTTAATATTATTTTGAAGCACTATTATTTTGGAGTTAATTTCACGAAAGACTACACAATCATCCGCGAATACGTGGATGTTAGAGGACACATATTGGGCTAAATGTTTAATGTAAATAAGTAACAACAGGGGACCTGAAACAGAGCCTTGTGGCACACCGGAATGGATGGAATTTAGCAGGCAGCTGAAATTGTGAACTGGAATTGGTTACAGAGGAAATGTTCTAGCCAGGTTAGAATCTTGTTATGTAAGTATAATTTGCTTAGTTTGAAAAGGAGTAGCTTGTTAAAGAATTTTCTGGAGGCTTCAGGAAAATCAAGAACAACACGATGAGTTTTTCGGAGAAAGCTGCGTTTCTCAAGCGAGATTCCTGTGGAAGCTATGCTGCGTGTGTGTACAAAATTATATACACTTTACAGAAAATTGACGATGTTTGCGCGATGTGCGGGTTCAAGTATATTTACCGCCATGCTTGTTAATGACATAGGGCAGTAATTGCAAGGTGAGTCTTAAATTCCTGATTTGTGGGTTGGAACAACCATTCTCATCTTCCCTTCTGAGTGGAGGGCACTATCGTTGAGAGATTGCTGTATCGGTTAGCCAAAATGAGAGATGAGTACCATTTTACGCTTTTCAGGAATGTAGGGTTGATTTGGTCAATTTCTGGAAAAGATGACACTTCCAAAGAATCGATAATTCGCGCGGTGCGTATTGCTTCAATAATTACTGGGTCCATAGGATGAAGTTCATCACATGGCATGATCGGAAATGTTGGCTCTGGTAAAATGTCAAAGTAACCACAAAAAAGAACTGATTTAATGCTTCAGAGGAGGCTTGAAAAGATAAAGTTGACCGTCGGAGTCACGGAAAGTTACTGCATTCTTCTCAATATTTTTGACAACTGTCCAGACCTTCTGATGATGGGCAAGGGTTGCTTCGAACTGATTAGAACAGCCTAGCAGACCACGCTCACTACAGCAACAGGATTTGTGTGCGTGCCTTTGCCCTCGCTCTCTTCCGCCTCTCCTTCGTCTCCAAAAGCGCAGCACAGTAGATGCTCTCGCGATGTTATTAAAAATCTCGGAGGCATTACAACGTCAGCCCTGACGGTACAGCAGCATAAAAGGCCGAGATTATACAATTAGTTTGTGCCACACCAAAAAAAGATAAATCGTACGCTCACTGGAGGCAGCGCTTTCCACAGCGTGACGCATGATAAGGGCCAATGTACGATCGTTTTTTAGCCGCATGCGGACGCTTCCTTGCGACCACGCGCACGGGCCGAGCAATGGGACGCATGAACGTATCCGTCCGGGCGCACCAAGTTGGTCAACTTGAACTCTGACGCATGAACGGATGGTAGCATCACAGCTATTGGCTGCTGTCCCGTGACATGTCAGCCCACCCCTCTTCTCAATTTTACCTGTGAGAGATCGTCGGCCGCTAAGCGGAGTTAGAAACCAGGCCTAGTAGGTGGAAAAAATGTCGAAAAACATATAATGTTGGCGGCATGTAACTTTAACGAGTGTGGACAGCGACTTCGAACATCGCCGTGTACAACAGCGACGAGCGAAAGTCCCCATAAGTTGTTTTGTCTCCGTCTACACCGAGTTGTTTGAGCTTCCTTCAAACCTACGCTAGAGTCTACGCAAGATGTACGCAGTACCGGTGCCGCGAAGTGTTTATTTGGAGCCGTTTGTGATAGTTTCAAGTGTTCTTTATTCGCGCGATGATCTTCACGAACAGCAGCTAGGAGCAGCTCCCCAGATTGAATTTCCTGTGCATAGCGCTAGCTTCACAGCGAATTGACAAGTTGAGTGCAGTGATTGCGGTCAGAACGAGCGATTTTGCGTCAGGCAGTTATATGGCCTGCAGGTATAATTAAGTTTGAAAAGCTCACTACGCACGCCTTGTTTCCTCAATGCTCAAATAAACTTCGAGCTGTACAGCAGGTCTTGGCTCTTGTGAACGCTTGTGTACTGTATTTGAGAAATGCCGTGAGTGTGAGGTGACGAAAGGAACTTCAGGCGCTACTGCTAGTCACATCCGTTGCAGCGGTTGCAGTGATCGCGAGCGCAAGTCGTACCTGCGGCGTAGCCTTCACCGATATTGATCGTGATTCGTGTGTAACTGTGTAAGAGAGCCGCAGTGAGTACGACATGACCATTCTGAAAGCTGTGTTTTGTGTATGCGAAACGACCTCGGCTGCACAGTCGCTGAGCTATTTTCTGCCGGGGACAACAACGGAAGCGTCGCCACCATTCTGCGGCATTGTGCTCCATGAAGGGCAATTTATGACTATGAGTGGCCAGATAACGATGGTATGCCGGCAGCGCTTTTAAGCTGTGTGAAAACCTCCATGTGCATGGCAGCTGCCACGTCTGGACCGTCTGGTTTTACTTCCTGCCGGCTATAGGGGCATATATCTGCAATAAACATTTGCATGACAAATTTAATGAATCCAACTTCCCCTGCATGTGATCATGGGCTGAGCCAAAGCAGCAGTGTTATGTTTGGGTTGTGACATTTTATCACCCGATCAGGAACACTTATTTACGAACAAAAATCATTGTCCAAACTTATTCACAGGCGTTTCAAAATGCACAAATCTCTAATAAGTGCCGAGTAGTCCAGCGCTATTTCATGAGCATTTCATTTGAAATCATGCCTAAGAACTACAGCAGATGCTGACGCTTCTCAAAGCGAGCAACCCATAAACAGTTGTGCCATATCAATATGAATAATTTGGTTCTGCATCAGAAATGTACATAGAAAGTTTTCAATATTTGTGAATCGTGATTAAAGACAAATATTTTGAGGAAACCGCTGTGATTAACATTCACTTTTTGCATAGCAGCATAGACCGGAATTGAATTTTAGGCAAATGCTGGAATATTAAGTGCATTATTGTGGCTGGCATGACCACTGGTAAAATGCTGCGATGTTGAAGTGCCCAGTGTCATGACAGGCGGGATAGAAACTGCACTCGTTGAATCAGCGACTGATCCCATATTTTTGTATTTTCTTTCACTTCACTGCTGTCGCCAAGCTCATAAACAACTCGGCTTTAATGATGTCGAACAGTTGTTAAGCAGCGCTTCCTAGGCAAGTTGCACCAGCTTGTGTGAGATAATCAGGAAGCCTTTATAAGCATATGTCTTCAGTGCACTTGCACACTTGCATCTGCTACGTTCATATACCTGCGACTGCCTGAAATTAACATAATTTCATTACTATGTGAAGGTGATGGTGGGCCTAAAAAATGTATTCTTCAGAAATGTAGCCTGCTTCGAAGATTTCCTTAGCCTCTCTTGCATCTGCTGCATTTATAATGTGGTTTTGCTTGAATGTAGATGCTTGTTTGCACCTTCCACAATGCCCAGCTATAGGTTGTTTAGGGCTCGTATCTGTTCACATTGGTCGTATGGTCGCGACAGGGCAATTTTTGTGCATATTGCCAAACCATGTTAACAAAGTTTATTTTGATTTTTCAAAATGTGCAATGAGCGGTTGCACTGTGGTTGGCTCTGAAATGCTGTCGTTAAGCCATTTCTGAAAGTCCTACAGTTCCGGTGCAGCAATGGACCTGTCGAGGCTGACACCACAATTAATTTGAGCCAAATTTCTTACTGCGAATTTTGTATTTCCAGGTTCCCTGCTTTGCACGTGTGGTAAGTTCTCCTCTTGCCTGACATGCTTTGAACTCTATTAGTTTTTTTTTTCTTGCCGTGGGCTGGGTTTAAAGAAGCATTAACTTAGTGTTACAAGTAGATATTTGCGAGGCTATAACAAAAAGGTTATACTGTAAGCGAGCGCCTTAATTCAATTTGTGCAGTGAACAAAGTGCGGCAGAAAATGAGTCACCGAGCCTTATAGTGCCAATGATTTTGGCATCACAAAGAGAAGGGATTTGTCAATCAGAAGCAGCGATCGGAGAGAGTCGGCGTGCCTGGCAGTTCAAGGTTCAACAAAAAACCGCGCGCTACGCTACAAGTGGTATGATGGCAATTTCAGGTTGCAACAGCCATATGATTCAGTTTCTATTTGTCGCCAAACACTTCTAAGAGTCCTTGTGCTGTGTAATAGTATCTGGTTACCACAGCTCAGATGGTAGCATTGCAGTCCATATTGCACAACAAAAATTAACGGGTCCTGACTGGCTTCGTGAATTTTCTCTCTGTCCATTGTGCAAACAGCAAGTTTTCATGTTAACAAGGCCTGCGTACTTTGAAACATTTTTGTCCCCAGAAGAACTGTCCATAATTCATGTCTCCATATTACAACGTGGATACCAACAAGGCATGGTTAAACACTGCAAAATGTAATTTTTTAGATCTGAGAATATCACAAGCACCAAATCATTGCACCATTTTTATGACTAGCATCTGGTTCTAATGAAGAAAAACATTATGTATACTCAAACTGTATATTGCTGCTGCCCATGCAATTGTACTTTCCAAATCGGCGCACTCTTTCAGAAACATTCCTGTGATAGCCAAAATGTATTTTTTCGTGACATACACTTGCACCTTGGTCTCTTTGAGAAAGCATTAGATAAAATATCTTATAGAATAATTCCTTGCATTATATTGTTCTTGGGTGTCAGCAGTTGGCCCATGTTAAATTTATTCATCCTGCCTTTATTTTTTGTAATCTCAGGCGACCCCAAAGGAATTCCACTTGGGTATTACCTTTTTATTAGATCCATTATTGCCCTTCCTTTCGCGGTTTTATTCAGCTAGTCTTCATTGATTGCTATGTGGTCTGCCATCCGACTATCAATACCAACCTTCAAACCCTCCAGAATAACCACCTGCGTGCTCGAGAATCGCCTATTTGCCAGTTTTATTAGGAGTGCATTAAAAGTTTTTACTGTCAGCCGTACCCGTCTCTACTACGAGCTGATATGTGTCAGTATTTCCTTTGTGCTTGTATCCTACCCTGCGTCTGACGAAGCAACGCAGAGAATTTCATTATGTGAGGTGGTTAAAATGCAAGGTGGGTATGTTTGCTCCTGCGAATTTTATGTGCGTGAGTCTTTTTATCCTTATCCTCATCTGAAATGGCCAGCCAGGTATGCGATGAGGACAGCTTTTACAGCGTTTATAGAAGGGCGCCTCTATCTCGTGTATAATAAAGCTAAATTCCACGTACAGTTCTGTTGTCATGAATGGAGTCAGGTTACAGCTGCAGTGCTTTTCTTACAATGACGGGAGTGGAACACATGGAAAGGCACAAACGAGTACTCAATACTAATTGCTTATAGCGTTACTATTTTCCTTACATTAGTAATGCACACCAGTTTCCATGTAAGACCTTAAGGAAGATTATCACTTTGGTGCATTATTTAGAAAAAGGAGGCCACAAAGCAAGACATTTGTTTGTCTAATACACTCAGCCCTTCTAGCACGGTTTAAATTCGCATACACTTCTTATATGAAGCAGAAACGTAGACATAGCCTAGGCAAAGATCCTCAAGCAGCTTAGGTTAAGAAAAAATTTATTTTAACGTAAGGTATGTCTAAAAGAAACTTTGGCAATTTGAAACCCAAATTGGCAGTGATATAAGATTTACTTTGCAGAAGATGTGGCTCTTAAGCAACCGCTAGAACGTTCCAAAATTTTATACATGACAAGTGGTGCAGACAATGCTCATATTTTTGTGCTTTTTTGGCAACCAGAGTGACTGTTACAATCTCTCATTTTTTTTGTAGTCAGAAAAGAAGTCTTAAATGTGCTTTAAAACTATATTACATGATATATTCATATATACCCTACTCACTTCAATGCTTATTTTGTATTTCATTGTATTTTGTGACAATCACCCTGAAAATATATTTCGACAAAATCTGCTTGAGATAACCACTGTACATGGTGAGTGGATCCTTTGAAAGGAAGAAACGGACACACGAATAAACGACACACACGAGTGCTGCTCACAACTGAAATTTTATTCTGTTGGAAAGACGCTTAAATAAAAAACCTGAGAGGGGAGTAACAGGGCTGCTGCAACGATAACAAGCAATCAGTGTGGTCGCGTCACAAAGATGAGAAAAGAGAGGGAACAAAATAAAGTTATGTGTTAAAAGACGGTGTGAAGGGCCACAAAGGGTGGTCGGGTAGGTAAAATTAACAAAAACAATGAAAAAGTACCCAAAATGGCGGGAATTGTGTAAATACCATAATGGACACAGAAGATGTTATGCAAGTGAATACATAAAACCTTGAAGAAAGTAAAAGCTTTAAAAACGTTCCCAAAACTGTCGAACTAAAAGTGTTAAAATCATGTAAGACTCTGCGTAGGATAAATCAAGATAAAGGCAGTACCAACAAGAAATTATTGAATTATTCAGCTGTGTGTGACAATCAAGAAACCTTAGGTGTTTGTCAAGTCACCCAGAAAATTTAGCTGTGTTCTTCACAAGGAGAGGGATAGATTGCTCACGCATCGTTCACCAGCATAGTAGACATTGAGGGCTTCGACAATTTCCCTCGCCACACTGTCTTGTCCTCAGCCGGTAGTGGTGCAGTAATTAACGTCAGGGGTGCGGATTTGCACTTCTTATAGTGCTTAGCCAGGTGCCCAAAAATGGCTATACTTTTAACATTGCATTGATGTTCTTGGAGTCGGATATTGTTACCCCTACTTGTTACCAGTTTACTGATAAACTTCTTCCCGCATCACACTGGCACAGAGTAAATTTCTCATGAATCACAGGGGACATATTGGTCCGTGTGTGTCACTCAACACCCTCGGGCTCCAGAGGGTTATTTACTTTGGAACAGAGGACGGAAAGCTTGGCGGGAGCCCGGCGTGCTCTGCGATTTTCTTGACACGATGGCTGGGTGTGTGGAAGTAGGGCATTACCCCAACATTTCTGCTCTTATTGTTTGAAGTAGCAGGTCCCACGTGCTGCCGAGACAGGCAGATGTTCCTGGTGTTGAAGCTGTGTGGTGCAAGCTGCACCTGCAAGAATGCCTCTGAGGTGTGGATACCATCTAAACACTTTAGAATTTTGGAGGAACCTATCTTTGCTCTGTATTATATGCTCAAGCACGTTTGGAAGTAAAATCATCATGGCTGGTGGCCTGAACCTTGATGGTATAAACTGGAACACACTGAATACCAGAAATAGAGAAACCAATTGCTTATAAAATTTTATGTTCATCTTTAGCCTCAAATAGCGTAATGAGTTAATTCTCAGATATACAGAAGGTCATTCTCTACTTTACATTCATAGATCCCTCGGAGTCCTCATACCGCTCCTGGCGCAGTGGTGTAGCGGTTAAGCGATGCGCCACTGCCCTGCGATGGCAGGTGCTCCCAGCGGTGGGCCTTCTGCGGCCCCGGTTGCTCTTCCCGAGCGACCAATAATTCATTTAACTGCCCCCTGCCATGGTGGGAGGTTGTGAGGATGCTGCAAAGTTACATGACCTAAGCGGCCCACCTGCACCCTAGGTTGATATGTGGGGACCACCTGCCAAGCCATGCCCTTGTTTTTTCGCTCACAACGCTGACAGCAGATGTGCTGGAGAACGGGACCGTTAACGCTATCACGTTAATATATAGACAGAAGCAGACAGTCATGTTCATTTGAGCGTACTGTTTCACAAAGGGTACAGAAAAATGGAAGGGTCAAGACTCTAGCTGGAGGTAACATTTCAAACTGCCTTCAAATTTATCATGATCAATGGCACACGCAATATAGTACAAGGCAGTTGATTCCATTGACGAATGGGGTGGAAAAGAGGTGAATGAAAAAAGGAAAGAGTTTGAGGAAAGGTACGTTCGTCTTTCTGTTGGTGGGCAATGCAAATAAAAACATGACAGGCCGGCATGATATGGAACGTAGCAAAGGAAGAATGACTATGCTATGATTTGTGGAAAAAAGACGGAATGGAAAATATTTGCCGTCCTTCGAGCAGAGGTAAGTTCACATATTTGTTTCATTTCTTTTGCACTCAGTAATTCTTAGATATAAAGTGGGCAGGCTGCTTCTGCAGACTCCAGTTTTGTTACTAAGTATGTGTGATCTCGGTTCCAAATCAAGGAATTATATTCCACAATAACGGAAAACTGGGAGAGTTGGTAGGGATTCAAGTTTAACTGCGCAAAAAAACATGTCGTGCCGTCTTGTTCTTTGTCTTCGTTTTTTTCGCAGTTAAACAAGAGGTATATTTCACTTCGAGGACACTAATGAATTGTACGTTAAAAGTATTGCGTCTGGGTTTGCTAAAGCAAGGTTGCATCGAAGGAATCCAGATGCTTTCGATGCCTTGTTAAAGGGGTCATGGTACCATTTTTCAGACACAAATTGTTCATTGTATGTTGTTTGCTAAGCATCTCTGAACAAATAGGCAAAATATGAGCTGATTTGGTGCAGCAAGTAATTTGTCATTTATTTTTTAAAGTTATCCTGAATCGTGTGGGTGTCAGGCAACACTGTCGCACCCTCGATCTGTGACGACATAAACCAACGGTCACGTGCTTGCCTGCAACTGAACTGGGCATAGTGAGGGTAGGGCAGTGGGTTGTTGTAGGGGGGAAGGGGGATGTTGGCGAGAGAATGAGGAGCCCACATCCCACAACAGGGGGACAAAGGCAACAAAGGCCTGTGTCATTCTGTTTTATGCCTAGCTTCGGCCCGATCCTGGAGGCTTTGCCACAATGTGCCACGGCGGGACTTGAGTAGGTGTGTGTTGTGCTCCACACCAACCGTGCGCGGAAGTTTCGGAGTTGACAGTGCTATCAGTTTATGACGTCACTCAGGCTCTATCTATATGACCGTCACTGCCAGAGGAGAGGGGCTTAGAGCCGATACCCTTTATGTGTAGTTAATAATGCCGTGGCTAGTGGTTGTAACATAGAATCATGATTTGTTGGTAGAACATGTCGTGACCCCTTTAATAATCGCGTCTATGTGACTGGTGCAGTCATTTCATCCATTTGCATGATGATGTCTTCCTGTTTCTTTTGTCGCCATTTAGACCCCAAAATCAAAATAAAGCGGCCGCTAGCTCTCTGCGACTACATGGCAGAGTTTCTCTTCAGTGTGTTGCAGCGAAGAGAGAGTTCATATAAAGGTGAAAGAATAACTGCAGGACTGCTTGTTCGTCAGCAAAATGACAGCACAATAGTATCACTGCAAGAAAAACACCTGGGCATATGTGCTCCATTCACACCTGTAATGCAGACTTACAGTGGTTGCAGTGTGCAGAAGTATTCTTCTGAAGTAATCATGTGGTTGTGAAGCCCGATTCTGTTCTCGCAATAATCGCACTCATTGGTAACGGGAGCAACTTAATGACAACAGTGATGAACAGAAAACTTGATGCTGTTGGTCCTGCGGGACGGCATCTTTGCTGTATACATGAATTATCGGTGCGCAATTCTCCCTGGGCTTGTGCTTTCATTAAGATTACATTCAACATTTCTCAGCCGAAAG
This sequence comes from Amblyomma americanum, assembly GCF_052857255.1. NCBI lineage: Eukaryota > Metazoa > Arthropoda > Arachnida > Ixodida > Ixodidae > Amblyomma > Amblyomma americanum. The sequence goes on from NC_135497.1 coordinate 277,418,954, forward strand.
CAGTGAAAAGCAGAGTCGAACCTGAAATTGGGGAACTGTGCTGATAAGGAAAGAGAATTATGCTTCTGTCTTCTCTGTCCTATTGTCGACATCCAAACCTGGATCTGTGTAAATAAATAATACAACAAAAATATGTTGTCATGTCCTCCTTTATTTGATACTACCAAAAAAAAGGTCCCTGCAGGGAGGTCCTGGCAAGGAAGTCATGTTGTAAGCACTCGGCAAAGAAAAAGAACAGACTATCATGTAATCCGCACCAATAACTTAGCAAAATAAATTGACAATTTGGTTAAAATGAAACAATGTATGCAGATATGTATAATATATCTATTGAAAGGGAAAAACGTAAAGCAGCAATATATAGCGGCTACAAAACACTATGCAGGAACAGGTATAGAGCAACAAAATTACCATAATGAAAAGGAGGAAAGGATAGAAAGGTAAAACACGATAAAGCAGCAGAAAGAAATTTTAGAATCCTCTGAAACATGAAGGAAACCAACATGCAAAGAAGAAAACTTGTGGTGTCCTTTCTTCGTTGTGTCCCGTTGTTTTATTGCACTGTTCAAATATGAATCAATACCAACTCGCCCAGTTCACAGCTTTAATAAAGAAAACAAGGCCGTAAAATATTTAGTCGGTACCAAGATAATTAAAAACACCGAACTGGTTTGACTCAGGCATTGCTTCGCGCCAGAGCCATAGCTTGCTGGCCTCCAGAGTAACCTTGAATATGCAACCGGAAGAAAAATGTGCTTATAAAATGACCAACTCTGAGAAAAAAACCTTGGAGATGAACAAAAACAATAAGTGATGCCAGGCATTGCACATCTGGTTATTAAGCAGTTACCGCAAGCTACAGAATTCTCCGAAACCGTTGTGCACTTACATGAAGCAAAAGGAACTAAGGATAGATTTTGGGTATTGGCAAAAGTAGCGAGAGATTCCCTTCGCTTGATTTCCACTGGGTCAAGTAGATGTAGGAAAGCGTTTGTTTTAGTATTAGGTGTGGTAGTCCCACCACCACCCGTACACATGAGAAATGCCTTGGCCGTCAAAGAATATAGCATTCTAATAAGGAAGTATTTACTCCCTTATTACAAATCTACTCCACCTTGGGGGATTCCCCTAACCATTTGACCACCATATTGCATTACACCTGTTCACACCACGCAAGTGGCAACAGCACTAGAAGCACCTCTCTCTTGCATGACATCATGGCCAGTTTGTGGTACTGGGCTACAGACTGCAACCATGCAAGTGGTACAGTAGTGGGGGCATCGCTCACTCACGTGCCACCTGGGCCAGTTTGTGCCATTTTCCTAGACTATGAATACATTAAGACCTCGTTGATATCTTGCCAATTCATACGCTCAAAATCACAAACAGCAGAAATGTCTCCTCCCAGAATTACAAATACAAAACCATGTGACACATTTTCCTGGCTCCTAAATTTACATTTTTGACGAATTCTCGTCGCTTAATATGTTTGTTGACGAACCGTAGGTGTGCAAACATTTAAACGGGCCAAGCATGGCGGCACGCAACATGAAAAACTAGGATGCAGCAGCAGTCACCTACTGCGGTGGCTTCTGTGCAGAGCACTAGAAAAGCGACTAAGATGCTGAAACATGCGAGCAGACCATTTCTGTGGCAACGAGACAAGGGGAGGCCGCGTTACGCCTCCGCAAAAGTGCAAAAGGCGGCAGTGTGGTGTGGAATGTGGGCACATGGTATAAAACCTTCAGGCGGTCAAAATTAATCATGAGCCCTCCAATACGGCGGCCCTCGCAGCCCATGTATCAATTCACGATTTTAAACTGCTTGATTAAATTACTACTACGATGCGCTTACATACAACCGGGCGAAATGTGGCGAAGGCAGCATGAAGAAAAAGGGCACTAATACAGTCAGCTGCCACAGTGCTTCCCGCACTGCACATCTGCAAGGGGACGAAGCATCTGAAGATGACCAGGAAGAGATTTGGCTGAGTACTGTTTAGCTCGAGAAGGCATTGAAACCTATGCAAAGACACACCGGTCGACATTTCAATGAACTAAAATCGTACCACAGTCAGCAGTTACATTTTTGATATTGACTTGTTTGCATCACATTTCTGCCTGGATAACGTTTTTGTGTGCACATTTATAAAGTGCATCACTGGGTTACACTGCAGTACACTGTACGAGCACACTATCACTGGACACCGCCAAAGGTAGTGAGACATTCCCTCAGCCTGACATCCACTCAGGCAAGGAAATGATGAGGAAAGCCCAGTTTTAGTATTAGGTGTGACGGTCCCACCACCACCCGCAGGCATGAGAAATGTCTGTGCCATCACAGTATATACCATTACACCGGTTCACACCATGCAGGTGGAAACGACACTAGCAGGCCCTCTCTCTCGCATGACAACCCGGCCAGTTTGTGGTACTGGGCTTAAGGCTGCGACTGCACGTTTCGTGAGCACACCACCACAAGAATGCAGGACCACCACTGTAAGCAACTTTCACACTGCAGAGCCGACAAATGCCTTTTCACAAGGCACAAACAGACACTGCTGCGATAGGACAGAGTTTTCATGAACTAAACACTGTAAATGGCTGTCGCCCATTCACAATGCAGCATTCGTGCCACCCAAAAGCAACTTGAGCGCAAGTGGCGCCAGTGCTGGGGCCACCTCTCACTCACATACAACGCAGGCCAGTTAGTTCCACTGCCTATATATCACAGGTCAGCTCACTCACTCAAAAGTACACTCGTATCGCGTGCATGTGACACGAGTGTGATAATGTCTGTGTGAGTGAGCGGCTGTGAGTGCGAGTGGTCATGAGTGTGAGTGCGACTGAGTGGATGTGAGTGAGAGTGTCACTGAGCTGCCCCTCATGATGGCGAGGTATGCATAATATCAGGACAGTTACAAGCCTAACTTTTCTTAAAAGGCCCCAGACCAGGTCTTGACACCAAATGAACAGCAACGTTTTCAATACGTGATAGTTTCTTGAACTGAGAGTTGAAATGTAAACCAGGGTACTGCGTTTTCAAGTTCCAGAAGACATACTGAACTCTTGACTGTGTCACATTATCTGCCGTTTTCTCAACATAGAAGTAGGCTCACATTAATGAAAAAACTATTTCATACCTCCAATTACACAAAGCGAATTTAATTTTCAACTGCTGCCTGGCTTTCCAGTTGTCGAACTTTCCCATCTTTAGTTTCATGACAGCTTTCTTCAATGTATTTTTTTTTCTGTGATATATCAGTGCTGGCCACCAAACGATGAGCTATCAAACAAATGCCACACTCCACAAATGTTCATGAAATCTTTCCAAAGCCTTCATTTTGTAGCTTCCTCCCTCCAATAATGTTTCCTTACCATGCCCACAGCGTGTAGGTCAGTGGTGACCCATAGCCGCTGTACCCTACTTTTAGATATCTAAGCATTTGCATACTTGTTACACGAAAACAAATAGTCTAAAAATTAGGTGCGCACATAATCGAAAGGTTGAATAGTTAGCGAAGTTGCCGTGATGGCTCATTGGTAATGGTGCTTAGATGCTGACCCAAAAGAAGTGGGTTCAATCCCTGCCGTGGCAGTTGAATTTTGATGGAGGCGGAATTCTGGAGCCCTGTGTACTGTGCGAATTCAGTGCATGTTAAATAACCCCAATTGGTCGAAATTTCCGGAGCCCTTCACTGCGGCGTCCCTCATGACCCGGGTCGTATTGGGACGTAGAACCCCCATAAACCACCAATAGTTAGTCAATATTATTTACCATTTGATTCGCAACACACTTTAACTGTTCGAAGTATTAGAACTTTCTAAACGCTCAAACATTACGAAATCAAAGCCAAACATTGCAACACAACCAAACGACACCCGCCAGTTAGAGTACCTCATGCTTGACACATCAGTTAACCTGCTATTTCCTCTTAAAAATTCTACAGCCAACACATGGTTAATATTACCTTTTGTATAAAACAAATATGTGCACTTAGCAGCTGCACAATAGCCTCAGCATGCAAGGCGGCATTGATTGGAGCTCATATTGGGGAAACAGGTTCTGAAAGACTGACTGGGGCAGCCAGCGGAGCTTCAACGATTTTGGTGGCGAGCAGATGGAAGCACGTCAGCCAATTGCTTGTGAATGGTGTGGCTTAACTCTGGGTAGAGATTCGTAAGCACACAATAGTAGCCAGACCTGCCTCTGCAAGCTTCTTCGCCACACAGTATATATTTACGAGTGTAGAAAAAGAAAACAAAAGAACCTTTATCATATGAAATAAATGTAATGATAACTGATGATTTAAAACTTTTTACCTTCATTTTTGTGGCCTTGTATTATACAGGGACGGTCTACTATCGGAGAAGAGCATATATATGTTGGCATATTCTTGCAGATCTCCCCGCTCTGGTGGCTTAAAGGTTAGGCATTCGATTACCATGCTGAACGACTTTGGTTTGACCCCAGCAACAGCGGCTGCATTTCGATAGAGGTAAAACACAAGACACCCCTGTACTGTGCAGTGTGACAAAGAAACCACGCCAAAGCGAATGGTTGTGCAGTGCTGCCTTTAAACCTTGTGGCTTTCTAGGCAGTTCAGCATCATCTTCTCGGGTTATTACACTACACTTAATAAATAAGACCCAGTGCGAAACGTAGCATTCTTTTGTTTTTGCTAGAAGGTTTAGTCATCTTAAGGTTGTTTATCTTGCAATTATGGTCGGATGCAATTTAAGTCTGCAGTGAAGCTCGCCCCCATTCAGGACCGCCGCACAGAATTCCTCCATGACAAAAAGTATCAAAGTTTAAACTTTTCTTGCTGCCTAAGCAAAAAGCTAATCACAACTACCAAAAAATGCTCCAGAATTGTCATATATGGCTTGTTTAATATAGTCGAGCAATAACAAGCTGATTTCGTCAACCATTGTGACTGGCCAGCGGAGTAATACAGTACGCCGTGGACAGTTGCCCAGAGTTAGTAACTGCAGTTTTTTTACTGGTATCCTACCGTAGTGCAGTTTCTCACACGGTTTAGTCACGCTTTCTGAGCATTTCTTTTAATGCATTTGAAAACGCAGACTGCCACTGTACTGCTTTTACTACCAATGGCAGCACTACTGCCGGCAAAGCTGTTCCTGGTACCTGCGTTTACGTGATATTCTACTGACAGTACTTTCAAAAGCACCTTAGCATTCTCAACTCTAGTTTTAATAAAAACCTATGCATCCCGGTTAATGCCACACTCAATATTGCCACTGCATGGCACCTAGGCGGTGGGGCAGTGGTTGCGTTCCTAAAGGGGTTTGCAGACTCTAATCTCTACGAAAACGTGATGGTTTATGGTTTCTGGGGGTTTAACGTCCCAATGCGACTGAGGCTGCGAGGGACGCCATAGTGAAGGGCTCCGGAAATTTCGACCACCTGGTGTTCTTTAACGTGCACTGACATTGCATTGTACACGAGACGTCATGGCGGAGTGAAAGCAGAAGCGTCCCTGTCTTGATCGAGAAAGTGAGACTACCATACGGAAAAATTAGGTCCGCGTTTTTGAGCCCCGAATTAGAGTATTCGTGTAGTGGGTCAAGGAGCCCTTGATTACTGCTAAACAAAAAGTAGTCTTCAAAAAGTCAGTGCATGGTTCCTTTAAATCAGCTTAGCCTCGAGTCATATCAAGTTTCACACCATGAGGTAAAGGGCAATGGAGAGGGGCAGACCTTGTCTGAAGTCACAAGATGAGCAGTTTAAGGTGCAAGTTTGCTAGCTTGACATGAGAAAGTAATGTCTTAATAGATACAAATTTCTTACTTCCGGAAAAAGATTAGTGGCTCCGTTTTACAGTCATATTAATCTGAGTCTAGTGGATATGTAAGGTTTTTACAAGGCTTACTGCATTGCAATAGCAAAAAATGCTTGTCACAGTAAAACTGCATGATGCAATTTCCAGGGGACCACAGAAAAAGCATACACCAGAAACGTAAGAAAAGCGTAATCCAGAAACACATGATGTAATTGTGTTCAGGAGCGCGTTATGTAGTCGTGCTCCCTCAGAATGCGGATACATGAATCATAATTCGCGATGCGGATAGGTGGACCCTGTTGACATTCAAGTTACTGTCTCACATGCTTCCCTTCAGAACATGTTGCAGCTGATGTACAAGCGGTGGCATTGCTCTGTTTGGGCCAATACCTCAACTGCTTTTCTTGTCGCTTATTGGCAGGAGGTGTGCTAAGCTTAGGCGGTTCCTCCTCTTTTCACAGCACAGTCCCTGGCAACCTGCACAAGTTTGCCAGTGTATTCACGCACCAATGCTCCCACGTTTGGGTCAGTGGATTTTTTTTACTGAATTTGCATGTAAGAGCAGCAAGCTCAATGGCAACACCTGCAAGCACATTTGAGTCTTGTGACTGAATTATGTCACCTTGGATGCTCTCAATCAGTGCCGCAGGCTCATCCACTGGGAATGAATCATCTGCAGGTGTGTCCTCACTGACTGACTCGTGAACAAGAGGTTCATCCAGTAAGAATGAATGGTCTTCGGCAGATGACAAAACAGAAGACGGATCCTCAATGACCGGATCATGAACAGTTGCATCTCTTCTTCGCAGCTCCCACTGCGCAACTGCATGGACATGAAGGCACATTTTCATGCACGGATAAAAATCCCTACAGCTGCACTGCAACCTGTAAGAAACAAGTGTTACATTCAGGGAAGCCAAGCATTCACCCTTGGCACTGTGTGTCCTTCCTGACAATAGTATAGTCAGTACGTTCTTCAGATCGTGACTGCACCGACCACTTTCCATCAGAAAGTCTGGTCACGCCAGACTTTCAGACTTCCACTCCTGCAGCATGCTTCTTTAAGCAGTCTGCTGTGCGATGGTCTGCCCTGCGCTTCACTTGACAGGTCAGTTTTTCATTCTTTTCATTTGTTGAACCCTCAGGGCCAAAGTCATTAAAGAGGGGTGTGGTTACAAAACAAAAATATATAAATAGGTGCAATGCATATTACAGAACAAGTATTATCATCCTCCTGTTATGCAATGTTAGATAGTGCAGAACGAAACTACTGGTTATCAATTACGTCGACGATATCTGCGGTAAGGCGGTTGCATTCACGTTACACATGAGGCAAGAAAGACTGAAATGCCGTTTTAGTGTTATATGTTTCAATGCCAACTTTGTGACGATGATCAATGCGATTTGCCACGTACCTGCGGGACGAAATGAGGGAATCGCGTAGCGTGGGCTGATGGTATAGTTTATGAAAAAGGCTCAAACGAATTGTCTGCCGGCAGGATGCTAAAAGAGGTAAAGGAAGGTTAGCTTTCATGCATGTTACACTTGCGGTACGGTTAAAGTTGGACAAGATAAAACGAACAGCGTTATTCTGAACCAGCTCAAGCAAAGTTATCAATTTTTCATGATGCGGATCCCGTATCGCTGTGGCATATTCTAGATTAGAAGGTATTAGTGTTTTATAAAGCAATAATTTCAAGGAAGATGGAGTTTTGGTAATGTTACGGCGCACATAGCCCAACATGCGGTTAGCTTTGTTATTAATGTACTGAATATAGCGCGTCCAGTTAAGGTCACCAGAAAAATGAACACCCATGTATTTATATGAAGTAACCGCTTTTAAGACAACTGTATTTAGGTAGTACACAGGCGGAGAGTTGGAACTTCTTGATGTTCGAATAATTTTGCACTTATTAGTATTAAGTTCTATAAGCCATTCATTACTCCAACGAGAAATGTTATAGAGATCACGCTGGAGAATGTTAGCATCGGCTGGGGATTTTATTTCGCGGAAAACAACACAGTCGTCAGCAAACAAAAGAATGTTAGATGATACAATGGAAAGGAAATCATTGATGTAAATAAGAAATAAAACGGCCCCAAGCACTGACCCTTGTGGCGCGCCCGAGTAAACTTTGCTGAAAGGTGAGTTAAAATTATTAGCGTAAATGAACTGCGATCGGTTAAGAAGAAAGTAATCAATCCATTTCAGAACACTGTAGTCGACATTCAGTTGGGTTAGCTTTAAAAATAATAATAAGTGGTGACCTACCTTGTCGAATGCGTTCGAGTAATCTAGGAAAATGCAGTCAGCTTCTGATACGCGATCTAAAATATAGTGAAGTTTGATGGTGAAGCTGACAAGTTGGGTTTCGCAAGAAAATGACCTCCGAAAGCCATGCTGTGCGGGTGTAAAAACGAATTAGCCTAGAGAAAGTTCACAAGGTTAGTGAAGATGATATGTTCTAATAGTTTGCAACAAGTACTAGTGAGCGAGATAGGGCGATAATTTGTTGGGGAGGTTCTATTTCCTGATCTGAATAATTAAACCACCTTCCCGACTTTCCATTGTGTTGGCAGTATGGAAATATTAAGAGTCTCCTGAAAAATCTTTGTTAGTATTAAGGAACTGTAGACAATTGTACTTTTTTTTAATTTAGCATGAATGGAGTCAAAACCGGGCGATGAATTAAATTGTAGGGCATCAATAAGATTAGCATCACCAGATTAATCGACGACAATTTGAGGCATAGTTGGGAAATTATACCGGAGTGGAACGGGAGGTTTGGTGTTTGATGAGCGCGAGAAGTTCTGAACAAAAGTTTCGTTAAGTTCTGATGCGCATAAATGAGCCAGAATAGGGTCACCTGACGCGTCCGTTAAGTTAATTGATTCTTCGGTATGCGGGTTGATGACGCGCCAAAATTTTTTGATGTTGGTAGATAGCATGGATGGTAAAGTGACAGAAAGGAAGTCATCCTTTGCTTGCTTAATCGCAGTTATATAGGCATCAGCGGCAGTCTTGTATGCGTCCCAGTGAGCGTTACATGGTGATAACCTGGCTGTACGATATGGGCGCTTTTTTCTGTTAGATAGGCGTCTTATATGGGCGGTATACCATGGGTCTTGAGGATTAGAAGTGATGGTGCGTCTTGGAACGTATTTCTGAGTTATTTTGTGAACTTTGGCCGTGAACATATCCCAGCTAGTTTGCACAGAGCGATCGTCAAAGTTTCTGAAGAAGGTTTGAGTAAAACTGATAATTCATTTTTAATGCACCGAAGTCTGCTTTAATATCATCTAGTATGGTCTTTTTCTTTCTTCTAGGTTTCGGACAGGCAGTGTTAATGATGAAAATGAGCAAAGAGTCCGCTCGATTTGTTAGAATCAAATCTATAGTGTTGGCTGCGTTCACAGATTCTGGCAGCGTTAGCGACTAATTGGGTAAGTGAAAAAACAGAGCATAAATCAAGAAAATCACTAGCATCGGAGGAAAATTGAGATAGGGTGGGAGGCTGGGTAACCCAAGAATAAGTCGGAAAGTTAAAATCACCTAGTAAAAACAAGGAAGCCGATGGAAATCTGGTGTGCATTATATTAAGTTCGTCATGAAGGTTGTTAATAAACGAGCGTTGAGAAGAAGGAGGACGATAGCATACGCAGAATATTATTTTCTGATGGTCGAGAGTAACTGATGCCCAGACAGTTTCCAAGACGCTATTAGTGTAGATGAATGATGACGGTGTGTCTTTCGAAATAGCAAGGAGTACGCCGCCTCCCCGACGATTAGTCCGGTCATTGCGATATACTGCGAAGCGGTGTGCGTAGTGAAAGGGTTCGTTATCGTGAATTTGATATAACAGCCAAGTTTCAGTAAGTGCGATGATATGCGCAGAACAGGTGTTGATTGCCGATGAAATAGAAGTTTTCTTACTCAAGATACTTCTGATGTTAGTATACAGAATCATAACATCAGATGGTAATGAATGACCACTGCCCCTCTTCTGCCCCTAGGACGCCCCAAGTGGCGAAGCGTCTGATCCTTGGGGCGCTTGTTCGAATGGCAGCTCGATTTCATCGATTGTGTCGTTAGATGGTTTGTACATGAAGCATTTGCCGCGTATGTATGGCTTATTGTAGCGAAGGCGAAATTTGGGTGATCCCGAATGACCGATTCCAAATTGGGTAAGGTTCCGTCTCACAATTCGAGTGGCGGGTGAAAAATCTTCGCTTATTGAAATTTTGTGTTCCTTGAAATCATTGCGATGTGATGGGATTAACTCTTTTATTTTCTAGTTGGTAAACTTGGCAATGATGGGTCTCAATTTATGAGCGGAAAATATCCCTAAACGATGAACACGCTGAAGTGGGTCGTTTGAAGTGAGTCAAGAACATTCGTTAGTGCATTGGTCAGTGTGCTTTCAGTTTGTTGCCACGTTTCAGATGAATCTCTCAGCCCATAAAAAATCAAATTTTTGCGGCGTGACCTGTCTTTCATGTCATCTAGGCGTTTTTTTTTAAAGTTATTTTGTGAAGTTAAGCGTGCAATAGATTCTTGCATGCCAGCAAATTCATGGCTGAAGGTGCCAAGAACATTCCCTTTCTCTTCTAGTTCATCCAAACGCTTCTGAACGTTAGGTATTTTTGTTTCGATGCTATTCTGCCCAGTCTTAATAGATTTAATATCTGCGGTCAGCTTAGTTTGTGCCTTCGAACTTTGCAATGAGTGGGCGAGAACATTTTTGAGCAGTTAAAAAATTACGGTCATCTGTTGTGCAGCGTCTTCAGGGAGCCATTCAATTTCTGATACGGATTCGGATCGAGTGGTGGGGCCGGGGTTGTTTCTATGTCGCCGGAGCACAAGAATAAGAAAGCCACAAAAAAGCAATCACACACAGTTTCACACAGCACCCCTGGGCACGGGAACATTAGCAAGCAGATGTCATCGCTCTTTTTAGCGTAAAAGGAAAACGTACACACCTGCATCGGAGCAAAGCGGAAGTCAGGCGCCATGCTTCTTGCAATGTTCCCGCGCCCACTGAATCCGAGGATGGAGAGGCCACAGTTTAAATTCCTTGTAGGCGATGATGCAGTTGTCGATGGGGTTGAACGGCCGAAGGCGTGCGATTCGATCGGGTGCGCAGGGATGAAAGATATGTTGAAGGGGCCACAGTCAGGCCGTGGCACTGGTCGCATCTGAGCTGATGGGCATGAGGGAGATAGCGATTCCGGTATCAGCCAGGTGAAGAAGAGCGTCAGCGTAACCTGCATCAGAGCAAAGCGGAAGTCAGGAGCCATGCTTGTCGCAATGTTCGTGCCCGCTCATTAATCGGTCAGCTGCCAATTTCATCAGACACCAGCAGCCTGTCGAACCGCGAGTTCTGAAACCCTCTCAAATAACTTTTCTTGAGCTTCTTATGCTTTGATTGAAGATGGTTGTTAGTAGTCAATCCCGTGCCCTGCCTGTAGAAAAGAGCCCACGGTTCTGGGCGCTTAGCATATACTCTCTCAAAGCACTCAACAATCTTAACACACTCATCAAACTCCTTTAAAGTACAGAACTCTGACAGCTCCTTGTGCAAGTCCTCTTCGCTTCTGCTGGTGCACATTGCATTCAACTTCTGCACAACTTCTCGGCTTTGGCTGTCAGTTACCTTGGTCATGTTGCGCTTCCAGTTCCGTCTGACGTGCAGCACACACAGCAGGCGTTTCACAGGCTTCCCCATGACACTTGTCCAGCCATTTGCATATGCTTGTGCATCATCTGACATGAATGCACCACAGCTATCTTGTGGGCCAAGCCTGTCCCTGATAGGAGTAAAAAATCTTTGCCATCACAAACTCACCAATACCTTCTTCTGTCAGTTTATCTGGATCTGCATACAGCAAAACACCATGATCCTCTAGCTCAACGATCCACTTCTGCGTACTGACATAGTCATCACGATCTTTCTCCACTTCACTGCCAATATTAAACTTCATCTTTATGTTCTGAACCTCTGGTGAGGTCAAAAGGTAAAACCTGTCCAGTAGAGCTCTGGCAGGCGAACGTGCATCTGAAAGAATAACCCTAAAGGGAACTGCAGCTTCGGCTTGCATACAATGTCCTTCTGGTCAGCAACCGACAAGGGCTGGCACCGTAGCTCTTTCGCACGGCCACAGTGCTCAGCTTGATAGTCTGCTACCACATCCTCATTTTTTTCAATGACATTTATTGTCGTCAAGCAGTACCTCTCACGTTTCTCACTAATATGAACCTTCGGTTGGCGCTTACCTTTTCCTTTCTTCACATATGACCCTGAGCGATGACAAACCAGATACTTCTTTGTCCCTCCAAATTCCAGATGTTTTGTACCCCCTGACTCAAAAGTGGACAAGTTCAGTCTGTTCCTCATAATCCTTAAAGCTTTCAAAATCTGTGAAAAAGGAACAGGCATCGATATGAGTTATGCTACAGCGAGCAATCCCCAGTACTGCAAGTAAATTACTGCGAAATGAATGCAGCAATGTTACCTTCTGGCATTGAATGACGCATTTTTTTTCACATGCACGCATTCCTGATTCTAGGCTTATTCTCAGCTGGCACATATCCCAAATATTGCAGACAGGTTTTTCTTGTTGCCATATTTATTCCCAGCCACTTGAATGTGCCCATATCTATCTCGGTTCATTTTGCAATTGTTTAACAATATAAGCCATGTGTATGCACACCTTATAACATGCCACAGCGTAAAACAGAACAGTGCGCGTAATCTTGCCCAAACTGCTGCACAAAAAGGGTGAAATGCTTCAAAAGGCTGTTGTGCCACGAAACAACAATAATTCGATAGAGGCGAAATTCTAGAGGCTCGTGTACTGTGCGATGTGAGTGCACAGAAAAGAGCCCCAGGTGGCCGAAATTTCCAGAGCCCTTCACTACGGCGTCTGATAGCCTGAGTCGATTTGGTACGTTAAACCCCATGAACTAAACTAATCTTATAAGCAGTCTATTTCATTACAGTAATGTTTCGAATCTGGTTCATTGCAGACAAAAGGATTGCATGCATTGGCATCAAAAAACGAAATAAGTTGCCTGAAGTTACGGAACACGGAATGACATGACTGCTGCTACAGTTCTGTCCAAACACAGCATTTACTGCAGCATTGCAGTTCTATGCATACAAGACCACGCTGCATTCCTTTCTGGAGCAACCCCTAGCATCAATTTTTTCTGTGAGGGTTTACGCAATAACAGCCGTACAAACTAGTGAAATTTGAAGGTTATCGCACCTGCTCCACCTAACACGAACCAATAAATTTTTCCTCTCATGATGGGCACTTGGTGCGCAACAAATGTGATTACATGATATATAAAAAATTGCAGTGGACTCTTAGGCTCCGTCTTAATAGTGTGACGCAATAGCTTTAATATGTTAAAGTCCATATCGGCGGAATTGGTCATTCATGAATTTACATTCATCCCTGGGCTTAATACCAAGTCTGGCACAGTGGTGCAGCAGTTAAGCGATGCGCCACTGACCTGTGATGGCAGGTGCTGTCACAGGTGAGGTGGCGGGCCTTGTGCACCGGTGGGGTTGCGCTTCCTGAGCAACCTCTGAAGACAAATTGTTAACTTAGCCGCCACAGACGCTAAATTTTCTGCTGAATGGGAGCCTTAACACTGTCGCATTAAAAGATTTGGCTAGCTATGTTCACGTCGTGGTTGCGACCTTCTTTCGAATATAAATATCGTGGTAGGTAGGTTAATCCAAGTAGATAAAGCTTATACAGATCACCTTCAAATCGCATTTGACTGTAACTATAACATTACAGCACGTACAATCGGGGACAAAAGTGCCCAGGACACGCCATTGTTATCAAAAGCATGTAGCTTTGTTATCAGCCAGTGGTTGGAAATCACGATTGTGGAGATGAAACTAGGCCTTGGAATGTATATGTGTTAGTGAAATAAGGCAAACAATACCACACTTCACACCTACAAGCCGATATGATCAGTCGCGCGTCCTGGAAAATTTTGTCCCCAACAGTACAAGGGCATATTGGTGAATAGTTTGTTTTGACACGCATTGCATGGACATCAGATGGCTTGTTTTAATTCGGTTACGTTAGGTTAGAGAATTCAAGTGGCAGTTGCTGTTCTTCCTGGACATAACTTCAAGAGCAGTTGATTCTTTTCAGAAAGCCTAGCGCTCCACCCAGACGGAACAAAAAGACTGATGTTACAAGTTCTGCCCATATGTACAAGCGCAGAGCATCACAAAACATCCAAATGCACAGCAAGTTTCCGAGACGCGTTATTTCAGGTTGTGTGGCTTCCCTATTACCGCATACTGCAACCCCATGACAGAAAACGGTGTTTGTACAATATGAAAATCTCGTTTATACCTCAAATATCAAGGAAGAGAACTCAAGCCTGATGCGCCTCAGCACAAATCCGCGAACCTGTTCGTGGAGCCGCAAGAAGCCACCAGGGTGAGAAAACGCAACATTAGAGCTAATATCACATGCAAACGAAGCACTACAATTAGGAACCAACGATTCGGCGTCACCAGGGTACTGTTTTTGCACATCCCCCTTCCGTGCACTTTCAAAGGTGAACGCAGCATTGCACACCGGACACGGATACTGATCTTGTTCAGCGGAGCCCGCAGCAATGCATTCCGCGCTGCTTGAACTTTGGCCTTCTATCTTGGCGACGGAACCAGCAGCCGGGTAAGAGAAAATCTGCTCAGGGAGATTGTTCGGTGACCAGCCAGGATCAATGGCGATAAACCAAGGCCTTGACAAGGAAAGCATCGTCACTTGGTAAACGCATTTACCACCGCGCCGATGGTAAAAAGACGTAATTGACGTATAATGTAGAAAGAAATAACTCATATGCTGAGATAAGGTTTAAAAGATTACCTTTAGGCACGTTTGTGGAAGCTTATTGTTAAGCAAAACACAACAGGCACAAAAAAACAGCTACGGTTAGGGATATCCCCTACCAAGCCGAACCAATAGGTACTCTTCAGCAGCCGTGGAGAACGAAGGCGGAACCTCGCGTGTTCAGCTCGGTTTTTTCTACGCCCCGTTTCTTCCACCCTTTTCTCAGGCCTCCTCATAATTCTCCAACGTCTAACTCTTTCTATTACCAGAGCCCGTTCTTCAATACTTGTTGTATGCTTTGCAGTCGCACCGACGGACAGTGGTTTTTATTTGCAAGAAGCGCCCGTTTCTCGTTTATGTGTTAATTTTTTTTTACTGCAGCTGAGTCGCTGTTGTCGATGTTGCTGATTATGCGTAAACGAGCAGGAGCCTTCTCACGGTTAGTCGGTTGATGATAAACCGTTTTTTTTAACTATTACGCATTTAGCCACTGTGCATTCTTTGCATAATTTAAAGAAAGAACATCTGTCCGCCAAAATACAGCAAACTTTCGTTACTTCGCTTCTTTTTCTTTATTTACTGATTTGAAATCATGCTACATAAACCCATGCAAGCAGTAAAATTTAAGCAATTTAGTGCTCCATTTTCCTTCACCCAGCTATAACGGCCAATGTATACTTGTCATTCATGTTTTTCGGAATGCATGTTAAAAGGGCTCTGAAACACCACATAAACTCGCTTAATCACTACACAGTGTTGCCGTGAAAACCTGAGTCATTCTGAACGCAGCAGAGAGCCCACAATCACGCGCGACAGTTGGCGCGCCCTATCTGGCATCTTTTTCTTGTTCGCACCCTACTCCGTGACTCGCACCTGCGTACACAAGTTGAGAGGTGGCGATTGGTTAGATTCTTTCAGACGAGAGGCAGCTACTATGGCCGCGGCCAATAAGCCGTGTACCTGCGGCGGATCAGGAAGCTCCGGCCCCGGAGGTGGGGCCGGCGGAGGAGCGCCGACCTTCCAGCGTACAAAAAGTGATGAGAAAAGAGGGACAGCCGCAAAGACTGAAATTTAAATTTGGACTGCAGATAAATTCGCTTCTGCAGAGCGCATTTAAAAAATGCTTATTCGACAATATTCGTGAAGAGGCATGCTTTAACATCTCAGGCATACCACAACTTTATTGAGCTCCTTTCAGAGCCCCTTTAAGGGCGCCAGTACTGTGTCTTTTATCAGAACCAGAACACGCCATGGCACAAAGACGTCCTCCCCATTTAAATTAGGCTCTTGATGTCATCGCCGTACAATCCTTGTCGAGGATCGAGATATATCTCTGATATGACTCGCTGCGTAACAAAGGTTATGCCACTTTGAACCAAGTGCACAAAACATACGTGAGCAGTACGACTACGCCCTTAAAAAAGAGAGATAGGAGAAAGGAAATGCTCAAACTGATTTTCGCTAGCGATAGAATTCCCCGGTAAGTGCTTGTCGTCTGCTTTGAGGATAGCGCGGCCCCGCTTGTTGAGCAACTCTCTTCAAGAGAAAGCTTAGAATTGCGCCCAAACATGATGTACAAGCTTTCGACCTTTTCTTTTCCCCTCGGTGGCCCACTAGAACAAAGCATAGTGCAGAAATTAGGCATCTAAACATGGTCTGCACGCCATGCTCCCTGCGCGAGCAGCGATTGAGCGACGGCGTCCCTAGCGACATCGGCATGCGGAGGGGCCACTTTCGGCACTTGGGGAAACGCGCGCGCTCTTAGCACACCTTAGCAACGCTTCGCGAAGCGCGGCGGTCACGCGCTCAGTTTCCCACTAAGCGTGAAACAGCCTGTACAGTCTTTGTCAAAAATATACAACCCAAGGGGTTTGCTTCTAAGCCGTGTAGCGAGCCTCTCGAGCACATTTGGCAGTCCTAAACTTGGGAGGGGGTGGGGGGGGGGGGTTGAGGACGCGAGTTCCTCTCACTTTCGAAAGAGCAGGGTCGCTGAGGATATGCAAAATAGGCCACGCTGCACTGCTCAAAAGCAAAACCCTTGGTCTGTGTATTTTTGACAAAGGCTGTACGTTCTCACATAGGGAAAGCTTGTCCTGCAGTGATGCGTCATTGAAGTTTGCGCGCATGCTGAGTGCTCTGGGTGTTTATACCTCGATCGATCACCGCGGTGGCTCCGTGCATGGCTTTAGTGTTCGGCTGCTGAGCACAACTGGAGAAATGCAAAAGCACCCGCGTAATGTACGCCGTCAGAGCACGAATGAAAGAACTCCAGGTATCGAAATTAATCCCGAGCCCCACTACAGCGGACCATTTACTTCCTTCTTCGTATCTTGACTTCCGGCGTGGGATCTGCATCACGAGGGAACAAGCAAGCACCTTTCCTTTTCACGTAAAAATCCCCTCTCCACAAGGCTGGAGAGCCTTATGTCACCTTTCGGCTTTTGAGCCACCAATCTCCCAATTGCTTTTTCCTAACTTCCACCCCAGATTCATTCACATGACCAATGTTACCTCTAAACCCCAGGGCTTCAGGGGCAGTGAATCTGCCTGCTTCCACACCCGGATGGATACCACCACTTTCAAGTATAACATGTTCAATTGTTTCTAGAGACTTACCACACATTGCACATGTGGGATTCTTTTTGTAGCAGCGCGTTCTTAGACACCCTGATCTAGCCTCAAAGAATACGGCACTTGCTATTCAGTTATCATAGAACGATTCCTTCATGATCTGCCTTTTCCTATTTCTATATAGTTCTACACTACGCTTCTTTTTCATTGAACTTATCCAGTTTTTACTTCTGCGCTTTTTGCTTGTCCTTCAAGGCTCTTCATTCTCCGTCCTTGTGTCCTGAATACATACAGGTATAGTTCCCTAGTCCTTTTCCGCCATTGTGAGTGAACGCTCTTTCTATATAAGTATTTAAATACCTCAGCTGCCCATTGTTATCGTTCACTTTCCTCAGGCGTACTTCAAATAATGTTTTACTCTGAGCTTGCCGTGCTTCCAACAATGCCTAGTCCATGTCCACCTGTACTACCTCCCTTCTCCAGTATCGAGTAGTTGGCCAGGGTCACCTTACCGCCGTCCGACCTGCCCACTTTTCCCTTCATTAAATTTCTGCTCTCTCCCTCTCGTTCGCGGTTTTCCCGTGGTGACCCAGGGCTAATCTTCCAACAGGTCTCTGATTTATTTCTAATCTCGACTGAACTTCTGCTCTAGGGCACAAAACCTTATTTCCAAAAGTAAGCCCTGACACCTTTATTCCTTTTCAAATACCTCTCAGTACTTTATATTTGTTGCTATACACGGTTCTGCCGATCGTTTTATGATTTGGCAACACTGCGATTTAGCCCAAGAACACTTCCTGTTTGAAGTGGGCGCGTTTTTCGAGCGAGTTATTACCCCAGGAAAAAGAGAAGCATCCAAAGCTGGCACGTCACCTGCACCGGCGCCTTATCAAACACTGCGGAGAATGGTTCGCATGCCGCACTGTTTTATTAAAACCAGCGCGACACGCGTCGTCTTCACCAGCGCAAACATTTTCAAACGCCGCGCCAGATACCGGAAGCGCTAGTATCATTGGTATCCTCATCATAACCTACGTTTGTTTACAAACTACAGCGTCAGTTCCACCACCTCTTGGCTGCTACGAATCACATGCCAGCTGTGGCGGCGGAGCCGCGCGCGATCCTCCAGAAGCAGGGACCTCGACCGGTTTGGCATAGAGCTTTCCGCTGCGGCGTTTTCCTGCGTACTCCTCGCAGCCGGTATGGCTGCCCGCCACCTCATAGGACCCTGGCTCGGCAAAACCACAAGCTCGATAATCGCGCCTCCGTCATTCTATGAGCAATCTGAGTATGCTGTATAGTCATCAAATGTTTTTATGTAATGAGTTTCGGCCCTCCACGTCTCCTGCCCGTGGGACTTTGCATTCCAAAATAAATAGTAACATAGGAAGTAACCTGTCCTCTAGTGCTCTTCCTTTTAGGGGCAGGGTAGTGGGGTTGAAAAATTACACACCGACCAGCTTACTGTTCATTGTCTACAAGGCATTTAAAAAGGAAATCACTAATATAGTCCGGACAACCTGAGACCTCAATCAACCAAATGATCAGGCAGGCTTTCGCAAAAAATACTCGACAACAGACCATCATCACAATGTAAATCAGTCGATAGAGAAATTCGCAGAATATAACCAACCCCTATATAGAGCCTTCATTGATCATGAGAAAGCATTCGACTCAGTGGAAACCTTGTTCCATGCCCCAAATCTTCCCCTCAAATCTTCCCAAATCTTAGTCGAAATCAAGAAGACGAAACGGGCTTGGGCAGGACATGTAATGCGAAGGCGAGATAACCGCTGGTCCTTATAAAGGCAACGGAGTGGATTCCAAGGGAAGACAAGCGTAGCAGAGGGAGGCAGAATGTTAGTTGGGCGGATGATATTAAGAAGTTTGCGGTGATACTATAGCCACAGCTGGCAAAGAACAGTGTTAATTGGAGAGACATGAGAGGGGCCTTTATCCTGCAGTGGGCTTAGTCAGGCTGATGATGATGCCTAAGCCTTGCGCTAGGTTTGCATCACTAAGAATACGAAATACGGTTGAAAACGGAAAGAAATTCCCTTTTCACATATCGTAAGTTTTCGCCGTTGCGAAGATTTTAGCCGAGGTTTCAATCTCCTCTATGTGCTAACCTCAAAACCTCTAGTACCGTGTTTAAGCCTTCTGCCATTGCTAACTGCGTAAAGTCGCTATACTTTCAGGTGGGAACATGCCTCTCTTGCCGAGCATTCCTACATCGAATTCACTATAATCGAAATCTACCCCAGGACTTGGGCAGCATGCCCTGCGCAAAAAAAGTAGTGCTCAACAGAACTGCTTACTCCCTTTTTACTCTGTAATTTTCATTTACAGTGTAGCTGGCTCCAAGACGCTAGGCTGGATCTTATGGTGTCTTAGGATGACAGCTTTTGTGCTTTCTGCGCACTCGTGCGGTGCCACTCGTTCCGCTGGAACGAGCTTGACTCGAGTGCGTGGTACCACGTCAACAAAGAGCGGACCAAAAGGCTGCGAACAGCAGAAACCCCACAGAAGCGATGAGGTTTTCACTGCAAAGTGCTGGCCAATGAACAGGAAAGCTGCGCCTTCATAGGTGAGGACGCATGGTGTAAGTACGTGGTCCTGCGAAATTAAGAACGAAATGTCACTGACATAACTAACACTTGTAGAAGAGCAAAGAAATACTGTCACATTTCAGTATCATGTACATTAGGACTACACTTTCCGAGGGGTGAATTCATAAATGTACCATCTGCCCACTGAGCAAGTTGTGTTGTTTCTTCCTTGGGGCAACAGACAGTCCTCTGTGCTTTACGAACGTTGAGGCACTTGAAATGGAAACAATTAAATAATCACCGAATCCTTGCCACACGCAAAATATATTGCCACTAACAACAAATAGCAGCCCTGCAGATGTTACAAGCACACAATATAAGCCAATTATCGTCCACAGCTAGCCTAAGCAGTGGATGCACTGCAAAGCAGTGTTTTAAGCCTTACCGAAAAAAAGTATCTAAATACGTTACTCGATACGCTAAGAAAAAATAAAAACGCGTTACCGTCCTAAGTTACCTACAAAGTAAGTCACGCTTTACCGCTACCGAAAAAAGTACCGCACGTTACATTGCCGTTACTTCATCACCATAAATTTTAATTATTGTGTCTCCGCCTTAAGACCAACGTTATAAAGCTCATATTTCTCATAAAACTTCTACCCAAACAACCATTTTACGCAAAATCCTGATTTAGCGAGAATAATTTCGCTAAATCATGATTTAGCGAGAATAATTTTTGCCCCGCCGCGGTGGCTCAGTGGTTAGGGCGCTCGACTACTGATCCGGAGTTCCCGGGTTCGAACCCGACCGCGGCGGCTGCGTTTTTATGGAGGAAAAACGCTAAGGCGCCCGTGTGCTGTGCGATGTCAGTGCACGTTAAAGATCCCCAGGTGGTCGAAATTATTCCGGAGCCCTCCACTACGGCACCTCTTCTTCCTTTCTTCTTTCACTCCCTCCTTTATCCCTTCCCTTACGGCGCGGTTCAGGGGTCCAACGATATATGAGACAGATACTGCGCCATTTCCTTTCCCCCAAAAAACCAATTATTATCCTGATTTAGCGAGAATAATTTGCACAAATGTGCACGAGCTTATCAATGTTATAGCAGCGTAAAGTTACCTGTAGAGTTACACGTGATGGATTCTAACTCTGTGGCACATGGTGGAGAAATTTTCTGATTGTGACATTAAACACAAAATGACACTTCATTAATTCTAACTACACAAAGAAAACATCGCTCAACTCTCCATCAATTTATAGTAATTCTGAAAAATGTGCTGTTCCAAAATGTTCGGCATGCTTCCACTCCGTGGAGAGTTGTGTGTGTCAGTGGTTCGGGAAGGGGAGGTAGGTGAAGGCAAGTAATTGTGCGAATGCGTGTTCATGCACGTGTTTCGTGCTGTATAGTCATTCTGTCTTTTCTGGTGTGTCGTCAAGGGCAGGTGTTTTCTGGCATGCACGCGAGCCGCAACACAGGTCGTCAAAAGCACCTGTTTGTTTATTTTCAGCGTCACTTTAGATGCTCTGCGCTTTTGTTCCTAAAAAGGGGAGCAGAGTAGGGGACAACTGGAACAAAAAGGAACTAGTAATGTGACACCTCACGCTACCAAAAAATGTTAACGCAACTATGTTACCGTTACAGTTACTAAATGGTAACGAGTATGTTACTAAGTTACCGAAAAAAGTAACGCATTGCCAGTAACGCCGTTCCTTGTAACAGGTTACCGCCAACATTGCTTCAAGGTGCCAATTGCGCAAGATTGGTTTGCCAGCAGGTATTTACCTGAACAATAGTCTATACTATAAATTAGGTGTGCTACACTTTTAAACAAGTAAATGTCCGCCATGCAGGCAGTCAGTGTATTATATCAAAAGCTTGCATAATTGAACTCGAAGTAGTATCTTTACTTTTATAGACCTGTCAGAACCATGGTCTCCACAAGGAGACCGCACTGGTTCGCAGCCACAGTTACGCTAGCTTTATTGTAGATTTATACCTTCCAATAATAATTTGGGATTCAAGTACCACTCCGGCAATGAATATAATGCATAGCCTTCAGAGTTTCTGCTCAGCTGCACCTGTCGTCAAGAGAAAAATACTTCTGCCCATACTAGCGAACATGTAAGCACTTCCAAAGATAGAGACAAAGCATCAGAATGTAGAGTAAGAACTTACGCTGGGCTACGTAATCATCATCGTCATCATCTAGCTACCTGCACTTCATGACAAAGCTAATAATACTTTTTATTTGCCGTTTCCTCTGCCAGCTGTACCCACCTAACCAACCCTATCTCTACAAATTACCTGATGTCATCTCTGCACATGACACTCGACCGCCCCTTCTAACTTACCTTCTCTTGAGGTCCATCGCTTCACCTAAGGCCCATCAGTTATCTGATCTTTAAATCACATGCCTTTGCCCTGTCCATTTCTTTAGTTGATTTCATTAGGATATCAAGAAATAATGCTTTTCTTTGTTTTTTCTGAGAAGGCATTTATGATTTTTACCAGGTGCGTGAGGTATTTCACAACACTATTTCCTATCACTATAGAAACCAGCAGTCTCACCACATCTGTACAGGCATGCAGCTTCTTGTATACTGACACCTTATTATTCATACTGTGCGTTTAGTTCCTAGATAAAACCGTACACGTTGATGCACGAAATGAAGCACCACACAGTCCTCATAGACCTGGCCCCACTCCACAGTGACTTGGATACTGACCCCAATCAGAACGTAGCAAAGCCTTTCGTCTACAAGTTGCAGAAAGAACTGGTGTGCTCTGACGGTGACAAGTAGTCACCTCATCAGTGCTTGCACAAAGCCACCTGTAATTATGGCGGTTGGCTTTTTGGTCTGTGTCAAAGTTCTTCTCACCTGAAAAAACCCGAGCCATTTCACGCTGCTCGATCAGGCTTGTTCAGATTGCTTAACAAGCGCTGGACCAGAGTAGACGATTCTCGCAAGTTTAAATGGACATCAAATTCCCCTATTTATAACGTAGGAATGGTAACTCAGGTACGGTGCACAACAAGCCTGACATTCGACTCTGCGACTTGGAGCTCCTTGGCAATGTCCCTGATCGACTTTCTTGGATCATCATTCAAGATGACTTTCAACCGCTGGAAAAAATCACGAATTCAAGCATGATCTGACAGCTTACTGTGCCTTTTTTCTTTTCCCCAGAGATGTCATGTCACTATCAGAACAGATTAGCTCTTTCCACACCTTGTAAACGAAAGCCTTCACTGCATTCAGAAAGGTGGCAATTTCCAAATCACTGTGATGCAAAGCCAGGGCTATGAGGACTGCATGGTGTTTCCTTTCCTGCGTCAACTTGTACCCTTTCATCTTGTAACAAAGTGCGCAATAAGAATAAGCTCTCAATATATAAGAAGCTGCTTGCTTAGATAAATGTGGTGAGACTGCTAGTGCATATGGCGACAAGGAATAGTGTTCTCAAAAACTGCACATACCAGATAAATTACTTTTTTGCGAATTGTACTAATAGCTTTCATGTTATTCCAAATTCATGCGATACTCTCCTACTGGATGCTTTATCTCTGCCTTCCCATTAAAGCCGCCTATCAGCAATCTAGCTGCATTTTTCCTTCGTTCATTGCCGCTTGTAAGCGTTCAGAAAACTTTTTATTAAACTAGTTATGACTCTATGTCTATGCATAGACATTGACAGCCTTCAACTTGTACCTCTTACTAAATCTAAATACGACCACTATAACTCTCATCTTAATTGTGAAGAATTTATTGATGTTCACAGCTATATACTTGTTTATAAAATCCTATACTTAGTTATAACTTCTTTCGTAAGCCATGAGAGCAGAATATGTACCCGCCCTTTAACACTGTACATGTGCCATCTGTCTTAACATTTCTAGGACTATGGCCTATTATTAGCACCCCTCTGAAAGGTCGCACATTTGCGAATGCTACAAAAGCCCCACTGCACAGCTTAGAAACTAAGCCTTGGGCTATTTACACAACCGTCTCCAGAGACCATGTTCATACACTAATTCTCTTCTGAGATTGAAAACCGCTTCAAATATTCCTCACAGTAAGCAGCCTGAAATGGTGGAGGACACATACTGCTAACATTGCAGAGTCTAGGCAATGGTGGCTGTGGTCAGTCAAGCACCCTCCTACCACCTACACCATCCTAGTTAAACGGCACACTCACAATAAGTAATTAAATGCACTTCCTTATCTGTCCAGTGTAGCCCATTCCGGAAACAAATGTATGCGATTCTTGTTTTTTTCTAAACACCTCCGAAATATGATAGCAAGTGTGGGATTTCAGTAGTGTTTCCTGCCTCTGAAAAGTTTGCACACTTGTGTTCTATCAAGTGCAAGAGTGAGAGCGATGGCACACAATGGCATGCAATGCACACGGTTCGCAGCAGCACAAGTGCAGTCTTTGGGTTAATGTCCTCAAGGCAGATGTTGCAGTGCACAGACAGGCAAATAGCTTGACATATAGTTAAAGCAATGAACAGCAGTAAAGGCAAAGGTAGAGGGGAGCTACTTGTCTGGCTAATGTCATCATTACCGATGCACCTTTGTTCTGCAACACATTTCCTGCTGTTTCAGGAAGCAGGCTAAAACAAAAAGTTTGAATAACTGACAGGCAGATGCACTTATTACTGACTTGAATATTGTATTTATTTTGATAGTTTAAGAATTGCACTGAATGCATAGCTGGCTTCAATTTTTTTAAAGTGCAAAAATGTTGCCCTTAATTTTGCAGGACCCAGATTTCAAATGTCACTTCAGCATATCGCAGCACTGCATCAACGAGATGACTGGAAATAACAGTTACAAGACAGAGTGCTTACCAAGCCAGACCAGTGCTCAATTCTGTCAAAAGAATGTGGGTGCCTGGCTAGGGGAAGCAAGCCAGTACAAGCCCTGGGAAGGGGGCCTGCAAAGCAGATTAGAAAGTGTTTTAAACGGAAATGCTAGAAATATGGTTCTGAAGTACACTGCCAATTCGTAACTTACACAGAACACTGCAAAATAAACACATTCTTAGTGGGTAACAGTTTAATTTCCTCTGCTTTCTTTATTCCCTGAAGGATGGAGGTAAACAAACAACATAGTCTGTGGTCCTTGCTTCATTTCCGCCTGCACTAAAACTGCACATGAAGCTGTAGGCTACATTCTGAAAGAGGATTAGTGCATTTTAGTCACCACATAAACCCATGCACTGCGATCAAAAATACATTATTCTATGCAGCTGAGAGAAGGCTGTACACAAAAGTAAAAATTATTTTTCTTGTAAAACACCAACATAAATACATAAATTTTCTTACTTCCACAGAACAATAATACATCTGCCTTCCAATATACTTCATCTGTGTCTTCTAACATTTTCACTGCAAGCTAAACAAACAGCCATCATCTTAGTTGCAAACTCTGACTAGCCATCCTTTAAGAACATAAGCATGATAGCATACCCTGGTTCTTTCACTGTGTGGCATTGCAAGATGACAATATCAATGTTTTCAATGGATGCAAATGACAAATAACAGAATCACTTGCTATCACCAAGAATTGCTGAAACTGCACGATAATCATGAACAGGTGGCAAGTTCTTTTCTGAACACCACCTGCCAGGCCTCAGAACTTTGGGTGACAGAATTTATATAATCGAAGTCAGTCCCGAGAAGCAACTGAGATGAGACTAAACAATCCAGGGCAAGAATAAAATAATATAATGGCTCTGTTAACATCCCTAAATGCAGATATTTTACATGAGCTTACTTAACTGGTTTCTAGCCGTTAGTTCAAATACTACCCCTTGTTCGGCAGATTGTCTGCAGGCTTAATGAAAACTAAATAATTTTAAATTTGACATTAATGTTTTTTTTACATAATTGTTTGACACAGATGAGGGCAGGCAATTTTGAATTTGATCAGGGGAGTGGTGCAAACGAGTAAGACACACAAATAAAATCTGACAGTGATATACATCAAAAGAAGCTATTTGTGCGGATACGTTATTGTGTTGTCTTTAGTACCAGGCATAAAAGGGGAAGATGTGTCAAAGCCTCAAAAGCATAAATAACCATGCAGTGAATGATCACAAGCTGCTAACCCTCTTATTGGCTGCAGTGGCAGCGCAGCTGGCTACGTTTCTGAGCTTCCATCTCATCTGTTTTACAGAATCCCGATATTCATTCCTGCGCAAGCTGTGCAAGAGCAAGCAAGAAGGAAATCATCAGCATCGACGTCAGTGCCGACTAGGCGTGCGGAAACTACTTTCACTCCTGCGCAGTGGGACTTTGGTGGCGCCAGGACTGTCGAAGCGCATAAAAGGAACTGTCCGGCACACGTACCGTTCATTGGCAGCAGTGGCAGCGCCGCTGGCTACGTTTCTGAGCTTCCATCTCAATTGTTTTTACAGGTTGGTTTGTCGGCTGTTTCTTACCACGCTGCTTGAGCCTCTCTTTTATCCGCTGTTGCTACTGCCCTTGCGTGTTATTAATTGATGTTGTATTAAATCGGCACTGTATTAGTGAAGTTACTTTTCTTTTTTCATGTTTGTGTGCTGTCTTCAAAATGACCAAACAAATCAACGACTTGAAGGAAGAACTGAGACAGGAGATAAAGGCCGCCCGTGAAGCGGTTGAGCGGGATTTACGTGCCGATGTGCGAGAACTACGAGCGGAAATACGTGAAAATGAGAAAAGCATGACTCGCATGAATGAAGTTTTTGAAGAGCTGAAGAAGGATTGTACTGACGTTAAGGCAGAAAATGCTGCCCTAAGACAAGAAAACAATGAACTGCGTGCTGAGCTTGATGCGATTAAGAAGCGCCTTGCTGACACTGAGTTCCGTCTGACACACGCAGAACAGTACTGGAGAAACAAAAACATTGAAATCAAGGGCCTAGATGAAAAACCCGACGAGGACGTCACTAGCATTGTCACGCGATCTTGGTGAGCTCGCCGGTGTGGCCATTGCCTCTGATGACATTGACACTTGCCACCGCGTGCCGTCCACGAATAAACCCATTTGCATAGTTTTTCAGTTCTGTCAGCGCCAAAGAAGGATGCCTTGCTCAAAAAAGGTAGGATGCGGCGCCTGATGAATTCTGACCTTTGCAATACTTCGCAATTGCCTGTGTTCGTAAATGAACATGTGTGCCCTACACTCAAGCGTCTTCTGGGATTGGCTGCAGCCAGAAAACGTTCCTTTTGCTGCAAGTGCGTTTGGTATCGCAATGGCAAAATCTACGCAAAAAATCTGATGGCTCTGAAGTACTGATCATCAAGGAGGAACATGATTTAGAGAGGATCCAATGAGAGGTCTCTTTTTGCCAGCTAGGAATAAAAACAAAAAACAATGGAGGTGGTTATGGAAAACTACCCTCCTTGGAGGGTAGTCGCCAGATCTATAAAACTCTTCTACAACGACGTCGGACGCGTGGCATTCTCACCATTTCATAAAAAAATCTCACTGCATACAGCGTAAGCTTCCAGAATAAGCCAGAATAGATTGCGACAAAGGAAATGCAGCGCCTACGCCTACCCAAGACAAAGGCCTTCGTCGCCCATGACAGTACATGTCAACCATTTTTGCCTGCAGACGCTCGAAGTATTTTTCTTCATACTCGGTGCGCTAGAAACTGCATCTATGCCGATTTCGCTCTCACGAAACTTTCCAAATGAAACGACATATCTTAAGACACGTGCCCTCGTACATCTGATAATGAACATGGTTCTTCATGCCAGGCAGATACGCCGCCTCGAGTACGGATGGTACGCAGTAGAGCTGAGCCGTCTTCGCGCACATTTTACGAGTTGGCCGTTTGATAACGCCGGGTCAGGACATGACTTCTAACCCTTCTACAATGGCTTCTTATGTGAGCGACTTAGTTGACGCAGTAGAAACGGATGGCTGTCCGTTAAATGATTCTCGCCAGTGCTTGAACTGCATACATTTTAACCTGAGATTGGGCCGGAATAACAACGGCGACCTAGAGGTTTTCTTTAGCATGGCCAATATCAGATTTAATGTAGTGATGTTTTCAGAAACATCGTTTGATTGCGAAGAGGATGTAATTAAATTACCTACAATCCTTATTTTGCTACCTACCTACTAACAACAATTACCTACAAACCTTATTTTGTTAACCGTGTAGGTGAACGCGGTGGCGGTGTACCCATGCTAATTTCCAATGATATCAAGTGCGAATTGCTCCCTGAGTTTTCCTGCTCTACTCTTAACTTCGAGGAGCTTGCACTAAAATTGCGGAAATACATATTATGTACATCTTGTCGCCTGCCATCCGGTGATATATCTTCGTTTTTAACCTTCATACATTCATTCTTAGAATTTGTCAGTGCTGAAAATGCCATGTAATATTAGGTGGCGATTTCAATATTAATTTTCTTGCCGAAAATCGTACAAAGCTGATGTTTGAATCTCTTTTGAACACTCACTCTTATCAAAATGTGATAACGTCTCCTGCAAGACTGACCGAAGATTCACAAACAATCCTTGATCTTTTTTTATAACAAACATTGGAACCAGTCGTACCAAATCTGGTGTCATCAATTACTGTTTAAGCGATCACCTTCCGATTTTCATTTCAGTGTATAAAGGGTTCCGAGCTGTTGCGAAATCTGAGCCGCCTTTGTCTCGCTCGAAAATCAATCCGCGCACTTTATCGAGATTCCGTGATTGCATTGCAGCAGTGAGCTGGAATGATGTTCTCTGTGAACATAACGCTGGTATAGCCTATGATACGTTTATGAAGAAATTTTTATCATTGTATAAAACCTGCTTTCCCCTGGAAACACGTGCTAGGTTGAAGAAAACCCGTAAGCCATGGGTAACGTCTGAACTCCTATACCTGACAAAAAAGTGTGACCGACTCTTTCCGAAGCTTATCACCAACTAATGCCCTGAAGCTCTCGAAGCTTTTAAGACCTATAGAAATCATGTTACCAAAGAACTTCGTGCTGCTAGAAATCGTTATTACTATAATCGTCTAACTTCTTCCAATCAGCAATCTGGTGACGTCTGGCGCAGGTTAAACCAAATATTTGGCAAATCTCCAGAGATGCTTACAAAACTAGATAATAATGGCGTAGAAATTTCAGGGGTAGACTTAGCTAACACATTCAATGACCATTTTCTCTCTCTAACCTCAGTGTCGTCCAATGGAGACTACTTGTCTTTCATGAAACATTCCTTCCTACAAACTGCATTTCTTGAGCCAGTCTCGGAATCTGAAATATTAACCAAATTTGCCAGTTTGAAAAACAGCACGTCCGCCGACATAATGGGTCTTCAAGTAAAGCCCATAAAATATATTATTGACCTAATTCCACATATCTTAGCGCATATATTTAACATTTGCCTTTCTTCAGGGGTGTTTCCTCGGAGCATGAAATGTGTAAAAGTCACGGTAGTATATAAAAAGGCGACAAGAACAACCTGTCTAATTACCGTCCGATTTCAATACTCCCCGTTTTTTCTAAGGGACTCGAAAAAGTCATTCTTAAACGATTAACTTCTTTTACTGATCTTCACGACATCTTAGCTCCCGCACAGTATGGTTTTAGAAAAAATCGATCCACTGAACTAGCGCTGTTTGCTCAGAAAGAACTCATCCTTAAAAATTTTGAAAACAAAAACATGGTCCTTGGTACCTTCCTTTATCTTACAAAAGCTTTCGATTATATTAACCACGGTACACTTCTACAAAAGTTAGAGCATTATGGTGTTCGCGGTATAGTCCACAAGTTAATTTCGTGTTACCTTCAATACCGATCCCAATGCGTTGTTATAAATGGTCACTCTTCTGTCGTCAAACCGGTTAAACTAGGTGTTCCGCAAGGACGCATTCTAGGTCCTTTTCTATTTATTTTATAAATAAACGACATAGTAAACATTGACCCTAGTGCTAAGTACATAATTTATGCTGACAACACAAACTTATTTATTCCAGGTAGTTCTGGTCCAGATTTGGCTTGCCATGCTAATCGAACACTTAACCTCGTTAGTACCTCGGCAGCAAGAAATGAATTAAAATTAAATATTACAAAAACCAAGGTTGTTATGTTCCACCCAAGAAATAAAGTTTATGCATTACCACCAATTGTCATTGACAGCATAGAGATACAGGTTCTGCAGTGTTTCAAGACGCTCGGTGTTATTTTTGCTGAAAATTTGTCCTGGGATGCACACATAAATGAGCTCATCAAGAAACTTTCTAAGACTATAGGACTCATGCGCCGACATTGTTTCATGTTTCCAAGAGCAGTTAATATAATGCTTTACAACTCCTTATTGTCATCATATCTTAATTACGGCGCACTTGTTTGGGGAACTACTACTAAAGACAATATTCATGAGCTCCATTTGCTACAAAAACGTGCCTTCCGCATGATATGCGAAGCACCCTATTTAAGTCACACGCAGGAGATGTACAAGCAGCTAAATATTGTCCGCGTAGAATCTATGTATGACGACAGACTTTCTAAGCAATACAGATTAGGAACAACTAAAGGGAATGACACCTTGAAGTTACTGGAAAATCTTGAAAAACACACTCTTATATACCCAATGCGCAACACAGATGAATAGAAATTGAGCAAATGCCGTACTGGATATGGAAGGCCAATGTTAAACTTTAGAATGCCAACATTGCTGAATGACTTCGCGAGGGACAGAAATACAAATTTTGACTCTATTTCATTGAAGAGCCTGCGGAATTAATATGTATAGGACTGAGATGTCACCACGTCTTAAATTTTTAAACCGCTTGCGCATTTAATTTTTCCTCTTTTTCCTTTTTTTGCTGTGTTCTTTATTGCTGATGCCTTTGTATCATGTTGTATGTATGGGTAAACATATATACGCTTCACCATGTAAACTAATAATTTCATTACAATGCCCTTTATTTTCATGTAGGCTCATGTTTGGCTTGTGTTTGTATTCTCCTATCGCACCCATTTTATATTTTTTATTTTAACTACTGCAGCAGTTAGCTGCACACTGCTTGCCATGTATTGGGGTACGGGCCTTAGTCAAGCCTCCTTCTGGCTTTTGCCCGTGTTCCAAACATCCCCGAGATGTTGAATAAACATTGTATTGTATGGTATTGTATTCTATTCAATGCACGTATGCCTCAGTTTATGCCATGCTGCCTTGAACTGCTAGTTTCAAGAAATAATTCACCTTATCCTCTCATTGTAAAACAAGTACAGCTTCTATGCATTGGTGTGCATGTGTATGTTGTCGCCACCTGCCCTGAACCCAAAGTGAAGCTTCAGTATGCAGTAATGAGTCGGAGACCCCTAGTACAGTTGATTAATACTATCAGAACAGTAATTTCAAGATAAACATTTTTGCTAAAGGGCTCCTTTTTTCTACTCCTATTTGAAATGAAGCACCCCATTTTTTGCTTATGACAACACTTTTTCGTTCTAGTAGATGCATAGCAAGTGCTTTTTTACTTCCCCTTAAAAAGGCTACTAATAAAATCCCCCTTAAAAAAGAACTCTGGTATAAGTGCTGGTGCTAGTTTCACATAAATGTATTCCATGTAGTGGCCAACAGTTCTGTCCATCATAATCACTTCAGCAGTACACTCAATGAAGAATGAATTCATGCAGTCACAGTTATATTTTCTTTTCGCGATTGCTGCTACGAATTAACTGCACCTTGTGAGAAGAGCTGTAAAGTTCTAATAATACTCCTGCTACAGGCTGTTTAAGTCTATATAATTGCACACACCCAGAGTTGTTGTCTCGTAAGGTTTTCCTTGGCCTGCTGCAGGCACTGTCAGCAGCTGTTGGGACTTGAAAACTGTTACAAGTAAAACAATTGAAAGAATAGAAACACTCGAAAAAAACCTACATTGTGCTTTTGAAGACTGTAGAACAAAAATCTAGTTAACATTTTTCATTGTTTCTGGCAATGTTTGATACCTCTATCTTGCATGTTTGCCTCGAAGAAGAAAAAAAGTAAATTTGTCTTAATGCATACAATGCTTGAAAACACACTTTCACACTTTGGCATGTGAATCAAAGGAGAGGGTATTGTCTGGGTACGTTTTGATAGTTTCAGCACTCAAAAAAGAGCTAAGTTAACAGTACCGATAAAACGTATAATTTCAAAATTTACATTCTGAATTTGCAAAATAATTAGTTTATTCTAATTAGTACATTGCAGTGTTATTAGATGTACTTAATTGCCTATGCTGAGAGAAAGACTAATAGAACTTAATTGCAGCCTTTCCAAATCCTTGCATGCACTACGGTTGCCACTGTAATGCAGGCCTCCTCACTTGCTCTATTCTAACTTTTATTATCGTTAGCATGCATGACGGAAGCCAACAGTCGCTGAAACCAAGGAGCATAGAGGATATTCTTTTAATTTGTGGTGTTAATTAATGGGAGGTTGACACGGTAAATATTTAAAGATAAGATCGATTATCTTTAAATATTTACCTCGTTATTTCCAATGATGAACAAATAAAATTTAAAAAGCATCGACAGTGCTCCTTGCTTTCGGTCACTGTTGGCTTCCATTATGTATGTCATAATGAGCACCTCTTTTCCCTTCCCTTGTCTGCTCTATCATAAATATAAGTTAAAATTATTGGTGCTTTGTTCCATGAGAACACGCCTTCTGATCACAAATAACTGGATCAGCACGATGTGTGAACAAACAAGCTGTATTACACTATGGTAAAGTTAACTCCTGATTGTAATCCTGTCTCTTGAATACGTCATATCACACACTGCGTTGAAGAAGCCCTCAATGTACCTGGAATAAATTATTGATATGAAAAAATGCGTATGTGCACATGCAGCGCCCTGTCAGATATAATGCCAACAAGGCCCTGTGTTGGGGCCCATGCGTCCAGATTCTTGTGTCTGGTGGTTGACTGGGGTGGTAATCCTTGCTGCGGAGGTGGAGCTTGCATGCTCCCGGGCAAGTTGGCAAAAATTACACGACTGCATTTATGTCTGCTTAAGAGCGGAAATCCGAAAGCCTCTCTCTTTCCTTTCTTTTTCCTTCATTGTTCATTTCTTATTTTTGAAATTTTTGTTATTTGAAGTCTCAGTATGTTTTTATTTTTATTCATTGATTATTTCTTTTCTTCTTTTTTATTTCGTTTCCTTTTTATTTTATTTTTGTTTATTTTTTATATATTCTAAATACGCCTTCTCATGCATGTACATAGTTATTCATCAAATCAGGAACAAAAACCCGCTTCAAGAACATCATTTATTTTCATTATTTCAATTCAACTAATCACAAATCATCCACCAAACTTCTCTCCCCTACCCGCCGCGGTGGCTCAGTGGTTAGGGCGCTCGACTACTGATCCGGAGTTCCCGGATTCGAACCCTACCGCGGCGCCTGCGTTTTTATGGAGGAAAAACGCTAAGGCGCCCGTGTGCTGTGCGATGTCGGTGCACGTTAAAGATCCCCAGGTGGTCGAAATTATTCCGGAGCCCTCCACTAGGGCCCCTCTTTCTTCCATCTTTCACTCCCTCCTTTATCCCTTCCCTTACGGCGCGGTTCAGATGTCCAATGATATATGAGACAGATACTGCGCCATTTCCATTCCCCAAAAACCAATTATTATTATTATTTTCTCTCCTGAAGATCTACTCACGCGCTACGTAACACAATCAAACTTTTGCATATTTATCTCTACAGAACAGCGTAATCTTGCGGACGAAATTTTCTGATACTTTTTGCGGACGTGACATAACCATATAATGCTTTCACATTAAAAAGTGGGTTACCATCGGCTCTGTAGCGAGAGAGGGGATGAAGGGGCAGGTCAGAAGAGGAGTCTGCGATGTCCAGGGGGCCCTGACCGCAGGCGTCAACGCAGCAAATATATGACTCTCTTATACAAAATGGCATATTTGCACAATAAAAAAATGTATGCTATGAATGCTCAAGAAACACGGTGCTGGCATATGCAGCTTCTTTTCTTTTGAAGAAAGCGTGAAAATCCCAAGACACTAAATTTCGGAGGCAGACAAAGCACAAGGTTGTGTTTAGCCTGGACTTTTGAATCTTGAGTGGCTGCCCTTTGTGGTTTGTTCAAAATAAATGCTGCGCAACCCACTGACGTTTAGTTTACCCTGCATATTTTATTTGCACACTAAAGAATACTTCAAGAAACATGCCTATATCTACTGGTTTAAACTCAAGGAGGCAGCACATCTGCATCATAGACATTCATAGCAAAGTTGGCTGGAATAGTATGGAAAAACTGGTTACAGAGTGACAGCAAAGGGCGATCCAGAAAGAAGGAATTACGGCGATCAATTTTTCCCCCAGCTGCTGAAAACTTTAACGTGACAAAATAGTTAAGTGTAATGATCCATATAAAAGGTAAAATACGTATTTTTCGATTAACTTGTGGAAAATTATTTAATTAGCAATTACAATTATTCACATGCAAACAAACAGTTGGATCATTTCCATTTTTCTTCACTTTATCTCATGCACCTTTTTTTTCTTTTATTTTGTGAATAATTTCATGCATGGAAGTATAGTATAAATAACAGGAATGATAAGATCTTTCTAATTTATAGCTGCTATGCACATGTCGCCATATCTTAGCGTGGTCATACTGTCATGTTCTCTGTGAGGACACAGGTCATATAAAGCTGTGTTTGCCTGTAGCCCCACCTTAATGTGTATATGGTTTATGGGGGCTTGAAGTCCGAAAGAAACTCAAGCTATGAGGAACGCCGTAGTGAAGGACTCCGGAAAGATCGACCACCAAAAGTTCTTTATTGTGTACTGACATCTCACAGCACACGGGCCTCTAGAATTTCGAATCCATCGAAATTCGACCACTGCGGCCGGGAATGAACCGACGTCTTTCGGGTCAGCAGCCAAGCGCCATAACCACTGAGCCAGCACGGCGGCTCCATCTTCATGTGCGTGTATATCTGAAAATTGTCTAGTAACTGAATGCACCCACATTTTACTTGAACGCTGTCTGTCAGCCTATAGTGCCATCAAACAAAACACAACCTGGAGTGCACGTAAAAGCATGGGGAGTTCTGTTGTAAGTGACTTGGTCTTCCTTGGAGAAAGGTAAAAAGGAGAATGAGTAGTCTGTGCGACCCTGCTGCATGCTGTCATGCCATGAGTATGGTATATTATTCACTAAGACAAATGCCTTCTAGAGCCTTTGACTTCCTACCATCTATTAGCATACAACACAATGTGTCAGCCTTGCCTGTATAACACATTCTATGCTACATTTTCACAGTGACAAGAATATGATGGGGGGAGAATGGTGCTTCAAAGAAGGCCAAAGGGTTTCTGACTGGTTATTTCCTTTGCAGGTTCTTTGTAATATGTTTCTTGTTTGGCAGTGCTCTTTACGCGCACCTAATTCCTCCAAAAGCAGCTTGAGGGTGTTTGCCTAGGAAGTGCCTGCTAAAAATGTGAACTTGGCTAGAATGGCTGCATGCACAATATATGCAAACAAATGTCTGCCCTGGATAGACAGTGGTCCTTTGGCTTCGATCTCTGGACAAGGATGAATTTTTCTACAACTGCGAAGCTTCTGAGAAAGCTTTATGTAGCTCTCCTTTGTATCCCTATGTCTGTACTCACGTGGACACAAAAAAGCAGTTATTTCCTTATTATTCTGATCAGCTTGCAATGTTTGCAGATACATATTTACTTTCTGTGTTATAGGTAAATAACGCAGACTGCTACTCACATCATAAAAACTACAGTTAAGCATAATTTCATGTGCAACATAAGAGCATGCTCGAGAAGCACCACTTTCAGCTTACTTTCTTCTTTTTTGCATCACATCAAAGGAAATTCGATGAAAATGAGATACCCGAGTTGGCACACATTAGGGAATTGTACACACTGCAATAACTGCGACTAAAATGCGACAAGCGGTTCTTGCAAGTTAAAGATCAGTTCCCCGTTTCTTCCAACTGGATTCAGCTCAACTACAAATAGTCCCTTAAACCACTTTGGCCAGCTAGGCACTTCCCCCGAGTTGAATTCCTAATCTGGTGTTGAGATGGTCCTGGAGCTCCTCGTGTATGACGGCTCTGGCCAGCTGCTGCACAGCACAGAGGGGTGTGCTCCGCTTTCCCGCAATGCCGACGATCTCTCGCTGTACCTCCGAGGCAGCAGGCCAGGGCGCGCAGGAGCCGTACACCGACGGCTCAGTGGCCCGCGACAGCTGCTCCCTTGCTGCGGCGGCCACCATCCCCGCCCTGCGACTGCACAGCCAGCAACACGCAGCCTTCCTGGGGTCCTCCACCACGGCGGAGTTGATGGGGATCCGGCTCGGGCTGGACCTGCTGCTCACCCTCGGCCCTCCCCCACCCAGGAGTGCTTTGCTGTGCGACTCCCGCGCCGCCCTCAGCCGCCTGCAATCTAACGGCCGCGGTACCCCACTAGTGCGAGAAATTCGCTCGCGCATCGAGCGCCTCGCGCAGAGAGGTTGTGCTGTGGGTGCACAGTGGGTGCCCGGTCACTGCGGCATCGCCGGCAACGAAGAAGCTGACGACCTCGCGACCACTGCACACCAACTACCTGCCAGCGATCTGCCCCTTGCGCTGGAGGACGTGCGTGCGGCCATCCACGACCATCTCCGAAAGCAGCACCCCGACCCACGCATCGCGGGAGATGAGCGCATCCACAGTGTCACCGGCTGTCGCGCACTTACACGGTCACAACGTTCAATGATCCTCCGCGCGCGCATTGGCTGCGTGTGGCCCGGGGAACGACGGGTGCGTCACGGAATCGCGACGAGTGATGTGTGTGACGGATGCGGTGCAGTGGAAACACTAGAACACCTACTCCTTCGCTGATCCGCGTTCGCCGATGCTCGTCGCGATATGCTCGCGGCCTATAGGGCGCAGGGCATACTACCAGACTCCATCAAGACGCTATTGTGGCCGCAGGGCAGTGCGCGCACTCGTGAGCGAACTTTGGTGAGCCTCTGTGCATTCCTCGAACACACGGGCTTGACGTCCCGTCTGTTCTCCGTCAGGTAGTTACACGCAGTGACCGAACGCTCCGCGAGTTCTACCTTGAACGATTTATAACTGGACGCCCCACTCCAGTTGTAACCAACACAGTGCTGTGCGCGTGTGTGATTTAATTACTCTAAAATGAACTAATCACGCGCACAACCTTGACACATTTCTTATTGTGTAAATAGTTCGTACATATTACTTCTCCCCCTGTCCTCTATTCCTGTCCCCTCACCTCTTTCATTTCATTTCTCCATTCTGCCTGCTGTCCTTTATTTCCGCTGCCCCAGCTCAGGTGCTTCAGTATCGATGGCAGATGCCGGGGCTAGCAAAAATCTTTTCCTTCCTTTTTACTATTATTTTTTTAATAAAACCACTACCACCACCACCATCTGGTGTTGACACGTTGTGCACAACCGCAAACATTTCTCCTTTCATCAAAGCAATCATCACGTAGAGAGGGAGCTGTGCTGGTCACCAATTCGTCACAAAAATATTTACTGCAGGCACATAGGTCCACACAGTCGGCAGTAAACAAACAGAAAAAGACTTACGAGGCTCAAGTGACAGCTACCATGCACATCGACGTTTTTACACAGGTTACACAGTACCGCCGGCACACCATCGCAATCGGAACACACACATTCACAAAAATGTGGGCAACGTGACCTTTCCGAAACCATGTCCTGGGCAAATACAAACCACTTGGCGACATGAGCAAACAATAAGCACTCGCAGCTCCGAACGTGCGTCCATGTGTAGTGGATTCCAAGAAATAACGACGATGCAAAAATAAAAACTCTCACGATGGTTCAGAGAGCAACTACGGAGCTCATGTGAAAGTTTAAAGCACGATATCGTCCTCCAGGAACACGAAAAGTACTCAGAATGCGCACCGAGTCGAACTCAAGTTGTACGTGGGCTGCCAGAGGCGAAAAACGAACGCATTGCTATGGCGATACGGGCAGCTTTCGGGCTACCTGAGAAAACCGTATGGTGGACTGTGTCTTCGAGTGTCCGCGACGCATATCGAATGCGCCCACAGTAACTGTACGTACGCTGAAGATTGACAGATTGACATCGCAGTTCCTATGGCAACGAGCGATGCACAACCACGAGCCCGTTATGCCCGGCCTTCTATGGGGCGAGCCACCATGCTGGATACCTTGGTAGTGTGTCGTCAATCGGCAGAAAGCACACATTTTCTCAGTACTTACTGAAATTTCTAGCGCACTTCGCCCTGCTTGGCGCTGTTGCAATGAGCAATCATGTTTTGTGGCGCCAGCTGTTTATTGTGTGCTCCATGCATAAAACTTTTCTGCTAAATTGGCTTGGAAAACTTTTAGTTATGTCTGAGAACAACTTGTGCATATTGTTAGTCTTCCCCGCTTAAATTTGCAGGCACAGTTTCCCTCTCGTTGGTTTTTTGGGCAGTACCTCTTCTTCAGTTATGGCAAATTTTAATCTGTTCTAGTGGACTGTGTAAGGGACTTCCCCGCTATGTAGGGGACGATACGTATATTGAATGCCACGCCCTGCATGGGGCGGTGAAAAGGAATCAAAAGAAAAGGTGGTTTCGATCCGCGCTTTCGCGGTGAGGTGTTATATGACGCGGCCTATTGCTGCAGTGCCGCTTGTCTGTTGTAGACTATAGACAGGAGTTCGCTGCGGCAACTGTCAAATGTATATGTAATTAGGAAATTAATGTGGATTAACCCAGCTAATGCAGGATATACAAAGCGAAAGATGTCACTGGAGTTGACAATGTCTAGACAGCGACGGCATTGAGGAAAGGAAGGGCGCATAACTGGCTACCTGGATACGCGGGCACTTCATTCGTGCTTTGATACATGTGGCGGTGATGAGAGAGAGAGAGAGATTTGGCCTGAATGCATTAGCGCTGACAGCGCTGTGGCTGACATGCGGCACTGCAGCAATAGCTAGGCCGCAGCGTTCACTTAGTGATCAATCTCTCGCGATCAACCATTACTGCATGCCACCTCCCAGAGCGGCTGGGAGGGCGCGCTGCCTATCCAGTGTGCGTAACGAAATCAAAGCAGGCTTTTGCACTTGGACATGAAAGTGAGATTGAGGCCTCCACAGACCTCCCGCCGCGATGGCTCAGTGGTTAGGGCGCTCGTCTACTGAACCGGAGTTCCCGGGTTCGAACCCGACCGCGGCTGCTGCGTCTTTATGGAGGCAAAACGCTAAGTCTGTGCGATGTTAGTGCACGTTATAGATCCCCAGGGTGTCGATATTATTCCGGAGCCCTCCACAACAGCACCTCTTATTTCACTCCCTCATTTATCCCTTTCCTTACGGCCCGGATCAGGTGTCTACCGATATGCGACAGATACTTCGCCATTTCCTTTCCCCAAAAACCAATTATTATATTATTACTCCACTGACCCACGGAGCCGGTTGTGCGCCTTTCCCTTCGTGAAAATGAACGGCCTTTGCTAAGTTGTCAACGCCAATGAAATCTATGAACGCCGTCGGCTCACTTGTTTTGTTTGGTTTTTGAGGAAAGAAATGACACAGTAACCGTCTCACATATCTCTGTGTACACCCGAACCGCGCCGTAAAGGAAGTAATAAAGGACGAAAGGAAAGAAGATAGAGAAAGCTGAAAGTTGGATTTTCAGGGAAGGCGCGGCGCTGCGCAGCGGCGGACCACCTGTGGCTCTGTGCTACTAGTGGCGCACGCGCAGTAGTGACTAGGGAGTGAAAGAGAGAGAGCGAGAGAAATATCCGCGGCGAGGCGCCCGTAATAATAATAACAGTAATTGATTTTTGGGGAAAGGAAATGGCGCAGTATATGTCTCATATATCGTTTGACACCTGAACCGCGCCGTAATGGAAGGGATAAAGAAGGGAGTGAAAGAAGAAAGGAAGAAAGAGGTGCCGTAGTGGAGGACTCCGGAATAATTTCTACCACCTGGGGCGCGATTACGGATCAGTCTCAAAAAACTGTCTCAATATTGAGACAGTGACGTCAAAATGACGACACCGAGAAATGCCGACCGCCGAATCGGCCAATGCGGAGCAAGGAGGCGGTGGGCTCCGCCCCGAAACCACTATTCGCACGACAAGGGACCGTAGACTAATGTTTTGCAGTAAAGACGCAGTGAATAAAAACGAGTAATGTTTTATTTTGCTAAGAAACTGTATTTAAAACCCAACAGCACCAAGCAAAAGAAGCAGTGTTTTCATTTTTGCAATTAAGTTTGCTGTTTAGTCACTTTTTTTGCCGCGAAGGTGTGCTGTCAGCGGAATAGCGTGAACATGTTAGTCTGAAAATGAACAAAAACGCAATGAAGAGAACAAGTAATGTTTTATTTTGGTAGTAAACTGTGTTGCAATCTCAACAACACGAGGGAAAATTAGAAGCATTCTCAGTTTTGCAATTAAATTTGCGGCAGGTTAACTTCTCTTGCCATGAGGGCGCGCTGGCAGTGGCATAACGTGAACATGGCGGCCTGCAAGAAAACAGCTGATTCCATGGCTAGTTCCTGTTTTTTCGCGTGTCGTCTAAAATCAAGGTACTTTGCGGATGTCTTAAGTGCGCAGAAAAATCTGATTGAAGGCAGTGAATGCTACGGGCCTGCCGAGATCAACTTACAAGCAGCGCTCGGCTCGAAAATCGACGAAGACAACTTTAGTCTGTGTTCTCGGTCGGCGCCTATCGATCGCCGAGTGACGTGTGGTTCTGTTTATTTTCTTTAGAAAATACCAGAAAACCATGAATCATCACATAGAAGCAACTGCCGACAGGCAGGTGCAGCTGCTGATAGCTTGCAATCTCGGTGCGGGAAATGAGAGCCGACACGGCCTGCCTCTGTGGCAGCACTCTTCTGCCTCGTAACCAAGTGTTGCCGCCCACATCGGGCTAAGCACTTGATGTTCCGTTTGTATTTTTGTAGCTCCGTTCGGTTTATGTTCAGTTGTTGCCGTAGTTTCTTTTTTTTTTCTGTGCAAGATGCAGAAATTGTGATGTTTATGCTCCACTTTGTTTAGAGAGAAAGGAAGCACGTGACTTGATAACTTTGCTATTGTCACCGAGGAGAGAACGAGCTTGTTCCATTAACGTTATTTACTGATCATGTAGTAGATCCAGGGTCAACCTGGAAAGAAGTAGTTTGCTTGTATAGAGGCTAATTGCAACTGGGCAGAAAGTTGAGCAAGTTTGTTCATGTTTGCTGGTACACAGCGCTTGAATTGCATATGATCCAGGGCAGTGAGGTAGGTAGGACAGGGCAGTGATGTGTAATATTGTATTTTGCTCAGCAGGCGGAGTGATGTTGGTATAACTGGGTTTGGTGAGGGCAGTGTTTGAAGGGCTTTAAATACTTTGCATAGCTTCTAACATGCACTTCCTTTCAGGTCGGAAGACCACTTGTTTTTTTTTTTTTAAATTATGGTCCATCATATCTGAGACACCCTGTATACAGGCCACTCCAGTTTGAAAGGGAACAGCCAGTTGAAAATGACTAGGACATTAAATACCTAGGCGAAAAGTAGCTTGACAGCAGTTGCACTTTTCACACATATTATATGATAGCACAAGGAGCTTGTCCGGCCATTCGGCATTGTCACCGTCTCGTGTCATCATGGACAAGACTTCATAGCCCTGTGTTACGCAAACCAAGCTAGGTGTCAGTTATGGGCAATAACCGAGTGCTCAAAATTTCCTACAATGGAGCTGCCTGTATATTCTTAGAGCTGTAGAGCATTTCCAGTAACGGTGTTGCATGATTTGTGATTGTAAACTAACCTCTAATCACACACCATCTCCTTGATGATGTGTCTGTGATGGTTACACATCTTTGTCTATCAGTGAAGATGTTCTAGTCATTCAGCAGTCATTGTGGCCACTGCACCTTACAATCTTTATTATGCATTGTTGTACAGCGGTTTCCTTGCAGTAGGTACAGCTTTTAGCACAGAGTGAAACCCCTAGCCACACACCATTACGCTAAAAGCTTAGGTTTGGTATTTACACTACTTATATGTGCCAAAATGTTTTGTAGTCCGGAAAATGCATCATGTACACTGTACTATGCCATATTTATTGTACAGGTAGCCTCTGTATGAAAGAAAACATGCACTTTTAACTCAATTTTTCAGATTTTTTTCTTAACTGCACTCAGAAATGCCTTACGGTAATTGTACATCAAGGTAAAGTATGCTTGTATGTACACTGCCTTTTCTGCAATAGAAACACTCGTGTCAAATGCTGTGCCTAAAAAAATAAATGCGCTTACTGAATGTATGATGCAATAAAAAACAGCTTTTTGATTCCAACAAGCATCACAAATATTTCATGCCTTATTCCAGCACTACACGTTTGGTTCATGCATGTTCGTCACACAGGTAATGACCACAGGCACTCCACCAAGCTGGAAGGAGACAACAGAGAAGGGGCAGGTGGGCTGACATAAGCATCGACAAAAGAGAGTTCAAAATGATGCTTTTCAGAAATTGGGCGAGCTGCTTCAACACCTTTTCCGTCTTCAGAAAGAGACTGTGCAACACGCTGCTGAGGGACTGGAAGATATACTAGCAAACACACTGAAAATGAAGTGGCAGCCGGTGGGGGGCACTTGTTTGTCACTGCTGGCTTCTCGCTGCACACAGGTTGGCCAAGGGCACAACCACATCACACAATTGCTCACACACTTGCAGATGTGTGTTGTGCAATGACACAAGGAAATGACAGTGGCAACAGGGGAAGAGTGCCTGATATGACTCTCTATGCCAGCATGGTGAGTCGTCTCTGGACGCTAGATTTTCCATCGCAACTGCCGCTGCACCATCCCTCGGTACGCCTTCCTCTGGAGACGGGTCGTCCTAGAGAGGCCAAAAGTACAGCACCGCATGCTCTTCTCAGGAGGCAGGTGAGGAGGGATCCTGTCTGTACGAGGCAGCCACCATTTAGAGGTGGCCCGTTGTTATCTGGGTCAGAGGTAGTGTCGCCTGCACCCTCTGCTGATATGGGCACATCCAAACAGAGGCTGTAAAGTGCAGCACGTGCGGTGATGATGCGCACTGTCCACTTCCACTGGCACTGGTGCATCCGGTGTCCTTGAAAGCAACGGAAGCAGCTCTTCGGCCCACCAATCCAGCGCTACGCCACAAATTGTGTGAAAGCATGTGGCGTGTTGTACAGGCCTTCTGCTGAGTCAGGTCTGTAATGTCATGCAACTGGTGCAGGCAGCCATGGCTCCAGTTGGTAGACATAGTCTCCTGCATAACAAAAAATGATGCAGCTAAGCATGTCCTTTCTCAGTGATCTCAACAGCATTACAGGACACTCAGTAGAAAACTCACGCCAAGTAGCCCACATCCAGGCTTTGCTGAATATGACATTCAAGAGCATACATACATGCAGGATTTAGATGTATAAGTGAGCACTACTGTAAGGTCAGTCTTTTACCACCATATTCATATAAATGATGCGCTATGATTGCCTACAAAACACAAGCGCTGTCAGGTGCATTTTGCTTTGGTTTCTTCAACAGGAAAGGCTATGCATTTCAACAATGTAATATGTGTCCTGTGTTTCTGCTGCAATTATATTTAACAAAAGGAAAGGGTGGCAATACACTGTATCATACTGTAAAGTGTCTGCATTTGTGTAACTGTCCAGACTGATTCTTGTAGCTTTAGCAGATCCGGCCAAATGCATAGTGCTGGAGCTCAATAGATGTGACTGAGTTCGCCCGACGGGTGACACGGCTATTTTACTGCTTACCCAGAAAAAAAATCACCGTCGTCCAGCAGGCCTTCCTCCGCCTCGGAATGCCGACAGACAAACGCGTCGCGGAAGGATCCGGGTCAGCGCGAGTCCACGGCCAGGATGCACATGTTCGCGCCACAGATCTGAGAAAAAACAAGCACAGCCCGTACTCACTCTCGCTGCCGAGGCCCGCACTTGTAGCTCATGCACTTGTAGCCCTTGAACTCATGCGGTCAAAAACAGTGGCCGAGGTATACTCACTATTACGTCCGCAGCGTAGAACCGCTTGCGGCTCGTTCGCTGCACTGCCCCCAGACTCCTTGATAGTGATGAGTGCCCAATCGACACACCCGACGACGCCAGAGATGCTGCCCCGGCGAACGTTTAGGCAAAGGACGCCCTCCTTCGCCGCCGCCTTCTCCTCGGGTCTCCTCGGAAACCGAACACCCCCTTCTGTTACCCAACGTTGACATTGGTCTCCGCTGCCCGCCGCAAGGGCTTGTTCACAGTCGGTTGGGCTGCGCCGACATTTTCTTCATTTCCAACGGCGCCTTGAAACCCACCGGAGGCGAAGAAGCGCAGCGCGCACAGCACCTGCCGCTCCACTGACAGCGCACTCACCCGCGCACTTCCCAGTTCAACGGCGAGTTCGTCGCACAGACACTGCGCAGTCTCCTCGAAATAACTCTCCCGCGCGTCAAAGTCGTCTTCATGCACCCTCCGACACCGTTGCTCGCGCGGTCACCCGCGTACACGACGATGTAAACAGCCGCCATTTTCTGTCTCAAACGTGTTGATACTACTTTTTCCAGTCTCAAAAAATCGTCTCAATCTGCCCGCATAATTAGATGGCCAACGTCACCACTTCTGCGCCATTTACGACGTCAGTCAGTGACTAAAAAAATCAAAATGGCCGCCGACCAATAGGAGAGAGGCAAATGATACACTTTTTGAGACAGTTTCGATTGAGACTGATCCGTAATCGCGCCCCTGGGGATCTTTAACGTGCACTGACATCG
Source organism: Amblyomma americanum (assembly GCF_052857255.1). Classification (NCBI taxonomy): domain Eukaryota; kingdom Metazoa; phylum Arthropoda; class Arachnida; order Ixodida; family Ixodidae; genus Amblyomma; species Amblyomma americanum. Next base: position 277,463,532 of record NC_135497.1, read on the forward strand.
CACAGCACACGGGCGCCTTGCGTTGTGCCTCCATAAATACGCAGCCGCCGCGGTCGGGTTCGAACCCGGGAACTTCGGAGCAGTAGCCGAGCGCCCTAACCACGGAGCCACTGCGATTGGTACACAACCACGAAGAAATAGCAATTTCGCGGCCAGTAAAGCTTTCGCTTTAGAAAACAAAAATAAAATAAATGCATTCTTAAGCTTTGTTTTTAATAGTGAGATGTGTCAGCGTGTTACAGGGTGGCCAAGAGGTCTACGGAACGCCATCGCTCGTTCGGCGCCGACGCCTTGCTTGTTGCACAACTTAAGGAAAGGAAAATGAGTCCTGTGTCATATCTCGGTGGACACCTGAACTGCGCCGTAAGTGAAGGGATACTTTCGACGTGCAGTGTCTACTGCTACTACTACGATACGTACGGCTTTCGACCGAACAGGCTGTATACGTTGTCGCGTAAAAAGAAACAAAATTGCAGAAAGAAAAATGCAGAGAGAACGAGGACACGACACGGAAAGGCTTTCGCATTTCCCCTCATAAACAGACTGAAGTGCAATCGTGTAATTTTTTTGCCAGCGCTTACGCATGCAGCCCAAATCTCTTTCTCACCACCACGACGCACCTGATGGATGGATGGAAAAAAAAATATTGGCAGTGGCTTAGCTCAGCTATGCCAGGATATACATAGCTAGAGCTGTAGTTCCCCGCTGGTTACGCATGTTGTCGAGTTTGTTGTGACTAAAATGTTAAGCATTGAAGAAGTGTTCGGTGAGACACATTGTTTATTTATTAAATTGTTTTGGCAGAGATAAAAACTGCCCGTTGATCGGTAAAGGATAGGATACACTTTAATGCTCTAACAAGGTGTTTCTGTCAGACAGGTCTTCATCTTCAAGCAGACGTCTCCCTCCGTCTTGCAGAGGTCGGCGCCCCTATTCCAGGGTACCGCTGAGTCTGGCCGCTCGCCGGTCATGGATGACCAATCCCCTTTGGAGGATTGGGCTGCCGCTGGAGAGCACACTCTCCCATTGCTCCGCACTCAGATTTTCTGAGCCATTGAATGCTTGATTTCTGTCACATTCCCAAGAAACGTGGTATAGGGTGGGTGTTGCACCGCACCATTGGCAGATGTCCCTGTATTGGTTCGGGAACATTTTGCTAAGGATGTGTAAATTGGGGAAGGCTCCGGTTTGCAGCGTCCTCTAGTAAACTGCTTCTTGTTGATTTAATTTGTTGTGAGGAGGAGGATACTTTAGTCTCGTCCCTCTGTAATAATATAGAATGTCGGAGTACGTCGGGTTACCCTCAAGAAGTCCTCCGGGTCTTCGTTCAAGAGCGCTCGGTTAGTGTACTCGCGAGCAACTCTATCGCCATTTGGTTGCCTAATATCTCGGTGTGTCCCGGTATCCAGAAAATGGTGTGTCCAAAGTGATCTTTGAGTAGGCCTGTGCGGAGGAAGATTTGGAGCGCTTTATGACCTATTCTGCTGTTAATGTAGTTACGGCATGCCTCTTTCGAATCTGTGAGGATTGTGAAGGACTTATTCGCGCGATAACCCTCCGCGGCCGCTAGAGCAACAGCCATTTCCTCTCCCTCGGCTACCGTGCAGTCCCATTCCGACGCGCAAGTTATCTCGTTATAGTCTGAGCCTATTACTGTCGCGACGACTTTTTGCTCCGTTGTTCCCCGTCTCCGGGAGGCCATTTGGTTGCCTAATATCTCGGTGTGTCCCGGTATCCAGAAAATGGTGTGTCCAAAGTGATCTTTGAGTAGGCCTGTGCGGAGGAAGATTTGGAGCGCTTTATGACCTATTCTGCCGTTAATGTAGTTACGGCATGCCTCTTTCGAATCTGTGAGGATTGTGAAGGACTTAATCGCGCGATAACCCTCCGCGGCCGCTAGAGCAACAGCCATTTCCTCTCCCTCGGCTACCGTGCAGTCCCATTCCGACGCGCAAGTTATCTCGTTATAGTCTGAGCCTATTACTGTCGCGACGACTTTTTGCTCCGTTGTTCCCCGTCTCCGGGAGGGTGGGGGGTGGGGCATCCGTGTAGACGGTGTTCGCCTTGACTGCCAAGTATTTTTCTACATATTTCGCTCGGGAATTTCATCTAGCTGCGTGTAAATATGGATCCATATTTTTGAGGAGCGAGCCTATTTTGACGGTGCAGCGGAAATTATCAGGCAGACTCGCTGTTCTCTGCTCTGCTCTAAGCGTTGTTTGATGCGCCAGTCTTATGAGGAGCGCTCTGCGAATGGTCGTCTGCTAGAGCCTGTCTCTTTGTGACTCTAGTTGCGCTTCTTTGAGTTCCTCGAACGAGTTGTGAAGTCCGAGGGCCAGCAGCTTCTCCGTTGATGTGGTGGCTGGCAGGTGGAGAGCTGCTTTGTAGGCTTTCCTCACGATGGCGTCGGCTTGGTCCCTTTCGCCCTTGTTGGTGTTGTAGTACGGGCAGGAGTACGTGACTCGGCTGATCACGAGGCTTCTGACCAGCTTTATCGTGTCCCCCTCCCTCATACCGCTTCTTCTTTTCGATACTCGGGTGATCATTCGGGTGACTTGTGTTGTTGCTTGTTTGAGGAGGCCGATTGCGTGTGTGCATCGCTGGTTGCTTTGCACCCACATTCCCAACACCCTAATTAGTTCTTTCTTCGGTATTTTTTGCCCTTAGAGGATGACGTTGAGATCTTCCTCCGATCGCCTTCCTCGCCTGACTCTCAGGAGCTCAGACTTTTCCGTTGAACAGGCGAGGCCTCTTTTCTTGACGTATTCTTCTACGCCTGTTGCTGCTGCTTGCAGGCGTTCTTCTTTTTGGCTGAGGGAGCCTTGGTTGTTGGTCCAGACCGTGTTATCATCGGCATATATGACGTGTTGTATGCCTTCGGTGTTTTCTAGTTTGCGGGCCAATCCTTTCATTGCGATGTTAAACAAAATCGGTGAAATGACGGATCCCTGCGGGGTTCCTTTGTTGGGGGTGTGGAACTTGTCACTTCGCAGGTCTCCTAATCCCACCATTGCCGTGCGATTTGAGAGGAATGCCTTCACTTACCTGTGTATTTTCATGCCGCTGTTTATACCGTCCAGCCCTTCCAGGATGGCTGCGTGGCTAACGTTGTCGAATGCGCCCTTACATCCAGGGCCATTATCACGTTCTCTCCGTTGTATGGAATGTTGCTAAGGACTTCTTCCATAATCTGTAGGAGGACGTCTTGCGTAGATAATTTGGTGCGGAATCCGAACATGCTGTGGGGGTACAGATCTTCGTCTTCCATGTGTTGCCGCAGTCTTCTTGTTACCACTCGTTCGTAAAGCTTGCCAAGGCATGACGTAAGTGATATCGGTCGGAGATTTTCTACTTGTAGTTTCTTCCCAGGCTTGGGTATCATTAATACTTCCGAATGTTTCCATTCTTCCGGCACTGTTCCCGCAACCCAGTGCGCATTGAGGAAATGCGTCAGCTGCGTGACTGCCTCATCGCTCAGATTGCGGATCAGTGCGTTCCTAAGCTTGTCTGAGCCCGCTGCTGTGCTCCGGGTTGATGCCTTGATGGCCGCAAAGACCTCTTCCCTGGTAATCGGCTTGTCCTGGTTTCAGTTCTCCCGGCCGCGGTATTCACCCGTGTACGCTTCGGGTCGCTCCGCTCCGTACCACTTGACACGGACTTTTTCCAAAAGTTCTTCGTTTGTTCCTTCATATCGATAGACTAGTCTTTGAATTTCTTTGTTGCTCTCCGATTTGGTCTTCGTGGGGTCCATTAAGGCTTTGAGGATACGCCACGTTCTTGTTGTGCTTAGGGTGCCGGTTAGCGAGCTGCTAAACCGTTGCCAGCTCTGTCTTGCAAGTTGCGTTGCGTACTCCTCTGCCTCTTTGGTGATTTCTGCAATATTCTTCTTTAGCTTCCTGTTTAGTCTCTGCTTTTTCCACCTTTTGGTGACTCCGCGTCTTGCCTCCCATAGCCTGAGGAGCCGGGAATCTACCTCCGGTGTTTGTTCCGTTCTGTCCACTTCTTGAGTGTATCTCTGCTGTATGTCTTTCAGCTGCCTGCACCAATGGATGTTATCCCCCTTCCATTTGCTTGCAGTCCTTTCAGAAGCCGTTGCAGTCTATTATTCGGGTTGTTCCAATCTTGCGCTTGACGTTTTCTGCTGACACTTGCGTTCTTATTATATAATGGTCGCTTCCCAGGTTCTCCAGCAGATTTTCCCACATGGCCTGCCTTGCTTCTCTGACGTACGTCAGATCTAGGCATGTGTCGGGGCTAAAGCCGTTCCCTAGGTGCGTTGGATGATTTTCATCCGTTAGGAGGGTGCAATTTGTGGTTTCAACTGCCTCGCTGACCTGCGCAACCTTTTCGCCGTCTTTTTGATACCCCCGGCTCTGTCCGCGGGCGTTGAAATCTCCGCCAATGAGCAGAGTATTAGATTTTGCCAATTTGCTTGCCCCTGCAAAGAGGTTCTGGAAATCTCCGTCTCTCTGCCGCGGCGGACTTTACCGATTTATAACGAATGTGCTATTCACTTTCCTTTTTTCTTGGGTATTACTTCCGTCACGATATATTCTATCCGCGTGTCCGGGATTTCATTGTACGCTATGGTGACTAGCTATTTGCTAACTAGCGTAGCCGTGCGACCCTTTTCCTGGCACGTGTATCCCTTGTAAAGTAACATGCAGTTGTTTCAATGCTGCCTACAGAGTATTTAGACTGGTTGCTTTCTCTCAGATACACAAGGTCAATCTTTGCGGTCCACGATCCGGAGTACCCAGGTTCGAAACCGACCGCGGCGGCTGCGTTTCGATGCAGGCGAAACACTAAGGCGCCCGTGCGCTGTGCGATGTCAGCGCACGTTAAAGATTCCCAGGTGGTCGAAATTATTCCGGAACCCTCCACTATTGCACCCCTTTCTTCCTTCCTTCTCTCAGTCCCTCCTTTATTCCTTCCATTAAGGCGCGTTTCATGTGTCCAACGATATATGAGACAGATACTGCGCCATTTCCTTTCCCAAAAAAAACAATTAATATTATCATTAATGGGAATGGCGCAGTGTCTGTCTCACATATTAGGGGACACCTGAACCACGCCATAAGGGAAAGAATAAAGGACGGACTCCGGAAGAAAGAGATGACGAAGCGCGCGACGCACCCGGTTTCCATAGTAACGGCGCATGCGCACAACTAGTCTCTCCCATGTACCATAGTAACGGCGCATGCGCACAACTTTCCCCTCGCGTGTACCGCGAATTGCTGGACTGGTAGCCTAGTGTAGTTCCCCTTACAAAAATTGCTGGTGGTTTAACTCTGGTTAACCCTGGTCGAAAGCGAACAGCTGCATCTGCTTGGCTGCGTTTGCGGTCGAGCGACTGCCGTTTTCCAACTTTAGTTTCCCTTCGGAGAAGCTTTGCGGACGCTGCGGATAGTAAACGGGTTGCGTGCGCTCCACGAACTGTTCCTTTTTTGAACGGTTAAGTGTGCGCCTAGATACTGAGGATGACTGGATACTCTCCTTAGTGGTTCTGGTGTGTGCTGGGAAGTTTTTTGGAGCCTCGGCTCCGTTTTTAGTGAACGTTTACCGAAATTCGTGTTGGCGGTGACCTGGGCCTAACTCTGGAATAAAGTCTACGCGCCAGTGCCTGGAACGCCGGTGCTCGGCGTTGAGCATGGCAGAGTCGGAAGCTCCCGCCAGCTCCCAGTCTGGATGCAGCTACTTGAGACCGGCGAACGTCATGTTAAAGGCGCAAGTTGTGCTTCAATCCGGCGTCTTGGGGAACGAGCTGGATCAACCAGTCGAATACGACCAGACCATGGGTGACGAAGACGGCATATTTACAACTTGGGAGCGTCGACGCCCCAGCAAGCGCCATATGATGACCCGTGAAGACAGGGTGAGTCGAACCCGCTTTGCACTGGTAATCAGGCCCACACAAAAGTGCAAGGCAAGAAATATTCCCCGCAACACAATAGCCGAAGCTATAGGAATTATGGCACCGAAAGATGAGTTAGCTGAGCTGGTAACGGCGCGGTGTGACGACGTCGCCAACAGCATCGTTGTCACAGTTTATGCTGAAGTGCATGCGGATAAGATGATGGCTCTAACACGTTTTGCTTACAAAGACTCAAACGATATTATCGTCGTACCAATTGGTGTAGAACGCGTAACTTCTAAGAAGAACGCCGTGCGCACTGCCATCCGCATCGACCCACAAGACGACAATGAAACGATATTTCGATGGCTTCGCTGCGAACAAGCAGAAATCATCAAAGTAAAGAAGATGGGCAAAACTGATAAAGCTATCATCACATTTATTGGAGCTGCACTGCCAAAAGTACTCAAGTACCACATGGAGATTACAAGGGTAGAGGAATACCGGCAGAAACGTATGGTATATGCTATAACTGCCATAACATTGGTCATATGGCAAAGTACTGCCCCGAGGACAGTGTGTGCAAAGACTGCGGCCGCAATCTCACACCCGAGGAGGAGTGCGGTGATGAGCCATTTTGCGTCTCGTGCAAAACATCGGGGCACATTGCGGTGAGCCGCGCTTGCCCCAGCAGAGTGCCGCCGACACCTTCTGAGACGCCGGCAACCACTCCAGAGACGCCTGCGACCACAGCGGCGTCGCAAAAAGCAGGCGTTCGGTGGGCTGACGTAGCAGCTGGGAAACACTCAAAATTGGCTCGTAATAGTCAAGTTAATGTTGTACAAGAGAGTAACCTCGCCGTCGCTCTTCGGCAGGAGATAGCGCAGCTGCGCGCAGAAATTCAGTCTCAAAATCCCAATCGACCAGGAAAAGTGATCGATTGCTCTCATCCTTACGCAGCTCTGTCACAAGACCGAGCTGATCTAGAAGCGTGCGTAGAAACGTCACCAAAAAACGCGGCAAAAGAAGCACCATTGGATTCTGCGACTCAGCTCTTAAAAACAGCAACGCAAATCAAATGCGAGGCCGCATGTGAGATTCAAAAAGAAATCAAGGTCAAAAAGAAACGCGAGGACCATGAACCCTTCCGGGGTAAAGGGTTTTCACAGATCCTGCTATAGAACATAAGGCAAAGGACACGAGTGACGTTATAGGAACAAGTCAGGCTGCAGCCCTCATGCGCACAGATTGCGAGGAGACGCAGATCCGCCTTTCTGGAGCCGGTAATGAATATCGAGAGGTCGTCATTGTAAAGATGAGGTCTCCGGGCCGTAATCCCATAATTGTCTCGTCTGTTTACTAGAGGCCTGTTACCACACAGCTCAGGGTGGACAAATATGAATGGCTTCAACAAATGATTGCAACCGATCACCACAGTCCAGTTATTGTCGGCGGTGACTTCAGTGCCAAATACGTTCCTCTGGGTTACTCCACGACCGACTGCAGGGGGCGTCGTCTTGAAGAAGTCATAGAGTTTTCTAACTTACGCTTTTGCAACGGACCACATGTCCCCGCAGACAAACCGACAGTACACCGGACTTAACTCTTGCAACCCCTGGCTTCTTAAAACACTCGGTAATTTTAGATACTACATGAAACATTGATTATTTCCCCATTGCCATCCGTGTCAACAACAAACGGGTTCGAGCCAAGAAGATGTTGCCCTCACTTGACTGGCAGCGCTTTCGTGAATTGTCGCAACATTTTAAATGCCATAGCTTCCACAATTTGTCGATGACGTTACCACAGCTAAAGGGATGGCGACAGCAGAAATAGAATGTAGCGACGCAACCACTCATCTCGACAACCACTTAGTCAACCTGTGGAAACGTGCCTCTGTCCTCACGGACCGCTACCGTACTCCCGGCAAGCGCCACAAGGATCTTCTAAATGTTTGTCGCCACTGCAATACCATAGGCGACTACACACTTCGCCTAGACGAAGAAAACTGGCACCACGTCTGCGCTTAGATGAGGCAAGAAAAGGACTGTGTAAACTATGCGCCTTTTTGCAGAAGCATAGGTGGAAAAAGGAAGAAGTGGTCTGCTATTTTCGCAGAGCTCTCCTTACAACAACTGATGTCCTCGGTAGAGGAGCAACTTATGCACACTTTCTTTCCGCACGCTGTAGACCAACCTGCTGATAACCTTCTTCCCGTTACTGTGTCTACGCTAGATCCCGAACTTGACAAGCCGTTCACCATAGGAGAACCGTCGGTAGCGCTCGCTCAAGGAAAGAGCCACTCGGCCCCACGGCACGACGGCGTCACCTGGCAGGTGCTTAGAAATCTTGGTGATGCCGCCAAAGCGCAGCTCCTAGAAACAGTAAATAGCTCAAGGGAGACAGGGGATGTCATGGAGCAGCTCAAGCTAACACTGGTTAACCCCATACCAATGCCTGGAAAAGATCCTTCTATCACTTCCAACCTCAGATTAATTGCTCTCATTTCCACCGTCTGCAAATTGATTGAGCGACTAATCAACAACAGTATTTCATATTACCAGGAATATGCCAGAACTTGGTACCACCCTGGGCAAACCGGCTTTCGCCCCACTTTGAGTACACAAGATTGGTTATGGCTGCTTCCGCGTGTCATTAATCGAAGTTGCCCACACCTCGTGCCTGATTACGCCCTCAGGGTCGACATGAGAAAAGCTTTTGACAACGTCGATCAAAACGTCATCCATGCGGACGTTGTCCAGGACTGGCCCAGTCAATGGGAGCTGAACTGGATACGGAACTTTCTCCATAGCAGACCCGTACGTCTCAACTGTGGTACCCAAGAATGGACCCCTCGCACATACTACCTCGACAGGGGAGTTCCTCAGGGCTCAATCCTCGGCCCTTTACTGTTTAACTTGGCGATGGCGAAGGCAGCAAGACGCCTAGAACAAGACAGTGGAGCAAGATTCGTGATCTACGCGGACGACGTAACAGTGCGGTCGGAGGCCAAAGAATTTGAGTCCGTCGATCACATGCAAGTCGAGCTGCAGGTAGCGGTGCATAGCTTTGAGTCCTCACTAACAGAGCAGGGACTTGAACTGGCACCTGACAAGACTGAATTTCTCAGCATTAATGGCATGATTCGTACTAAGCCGTCCCAAAACTTTCATCTTCTCATGGCAGGCCAGGCTCTCACATCTCATAACGCATCACTCAAGCTTCTCAGTGCGCCCGTTAGCAGCTGTAAAATTCCTCGTACTAGGATCACACGCCTCAAGAGCACCTGGAAGACTGCCCTACATCTCATCGCTTGTATGTCAAACAACTATGGTGGTGCAAGACCTTGTCAGACGCTGGCTCACGCGGTAGCAGTTGGCAAGATTCTCTACGGCGTTCCCTCGTACGAACTGACCACGAAAATCCACGAAGACCTAGCTCGTCTGCACAGGAACACGTTACGCATCATAACAGGCCTACCATGACATGCGCGCATCCGGCTCTAGAGGAAGCGGTGGCCCTTCCTCCTATACACAAAATCATTGAGGGAGCTGTAACTCGGCACGAAACACACAGAACTTGCACGAAACGCACGCTCTTTGGAACGCTGGGACCGCTAACTCTCGGCACCAATTTATTATGAAGGCCGCCCGGCTCCGCCCTGGCTTCGTCCGCACTTCGGCCGCTACAGACGTACGGCGGCACGGCTCCACCTAGCACGACACACGGCCGCTGATAGAGAACAAGATGAGGAGGACATATACGTAGATGCATCCCTGATAGACGGAGCGGTATCAATGGCATGGCGCAGCCACGAGAATCTCGATTTCTACGGCTGCCGTAGTTTTCGTGCGCCCGGTGGGTGCATAAAGGAAGGGGAGCTGCTTGTTATATACAGCACTCTACTGCAGGTGGATACGTTCTGGTCAGCAATCACTTGCTACAAACTGACATGTCCCGCAAAATCTGAATACTCTCTGAATCATATGAAGCTGTACGGAGCTCCACAAACCATTCTCGACCCACGAAATTGCACAACAGATTACTTATATAATCAGAACCCTCTCAAAACGCAACGTGCGCATCCGCCTGGCGTGGATCCCTGGACACACGGGCGATGACGAGGGGAACGAGTCCGCTGACAACGCGGCTCGGGAGATTGTCTCGTTACCCCGCCGCGGTGGCTGAGTGGTTAGGGCGCTCGACTACTGATCCGGAGTTCCCGGGTTCGAACCCGACCGCGGTGGCTGCGTTTTTATGGAGGAAAAACGCTAAGGCGTCCGTGTGCTGTGCGATGTCAGTGCACGTTAAAGATCCCCAGGTGGTCGAAATTATTCCGGAGCCCTCCACTACGGCACCTCTCTCTTCCTTTCTTGTTTCACTCCCTCCTTTACCCTTCCCTTACGGCGTGGTTCAGGTGTCCAACGATATATGAGACAGATACTGCGCTATTTCCTTTCCCCCCAACACCAATTATTATTATTATTGTCTCGTTCTTTCCTCCGCTGGAATACCCCGCCCTTACCGACAGCCCTGCTGATATGTCCAACAACTTGGCTATCCTAACGTGCCGACTAGAGCGTGCCAAACAGAGGAGCCGTGCACGACTTACATCTGTTACACCACCGGGTTACCTTGATACCTCAGCTGCTATCGCACGGCATGAGCTGATCTTCATTAATAAGATCATCGCCGATGCCTCCCACACGCCAAACATCATCTGTAAAGAGCTTACCGGCCCTCGCTGGCATCAAGGCGGCAATATTGACGTTATAGATTGCCCGTACTGTGGCTGTAGGTGTCGTGCTGACCTGTACCACCTAGTTTGTCATTGTTCAGAGTTCCACTGGGAACGCGACGACCTCGAAGCGAAGCGTGGTTTTTTCACCCATAACGAGGAATTTTATGCATTGACCAGAGCCGGAGCGAATGCCATCTGGGAAAATATTTGCAAATATGCTAAGACAACTGGCCTCTAGAAAGCAGTGTAGGGCGTGGCTATACCACCCATGCTGTCCCTTCATGTATCAATAGACCCCTTGTTTTCCCTTCCTTAGCAACCCAAGAACCATATGAAGTACATGTAAGGATTAAAGAAAGTGTCTGTTTGGAGCTGCCGCCAACTGACTTGTGTTTTACTTAGAGATCTATGTGGTTCTGGGAAGATTTTTGTTTCTTTTTTGAAGGGGGTAGTAATTTCCTTGTAGGTCGTCACTCACTCCTTGGCCGACCTGAGCTCAGGGTATCGCACCTCCCGGTTAACTACGAATCCTCGGGCAAATTGGTGCGCCGCCTCGTTTCCAGGATGGCCCGAATGGGCGGGGACCCAGATCAATGTGATCTGGCGGGTATTGGAGATTTTTGTATTATTTTGATGGCTGCGGAGTGGATCCTTCCTTTGGCAAAATTATGAATTGCGGTTTTAGAGTCGCTGATTTTGTATTTGGCAGTGGTGGAGGCAAGGGCTAAAGCTATGGCAGCTTCTTGGTCCTCCTCCGGAAATTTTGTTTTATCGACTGTCGCCGACGTGAAGGAAGAACCTCGGTGATCGACAACTGCAAGGGAAAGGCGTCTCTGTCCGCATGTTCTGCCACGTCCACATGCGAATGTCTTTCAGAACTGAAAATCTTTCGTGAAGTTTTTGTGCCCTTGCCTTTCTTGTGTCCGTATAGTAGTGTGCATACATGTTTTTGGGCAGAGGATGGACTATTAAGTGTCCGTGCACGTGTCTCGGAATTGGCAAGGTGTGTGCACGGATTCCTTCATATCCTATTCCTGCCTTATTTAGGATGAAACGTCCCGTTTCAATGCCTGATAGTCTTTCGTATTGTGCGGTGAGGTGTGTTTCCATCATTTCCGCTAAGGTATTATGAATTCTTAACTGTAGTTGTTTTTCATTTGGGGTATGACGAGGGAGGAAGAGCGCAATTTTGTAGGATTGTCTAATTAGAGTATCCAGGTCCTCTCTTTCTCTTACTGTGAGGGTAACGTATGGTGTAGAGTAGATGACTGTGCTAAGTACGAAGGCTTGTATTAATTTCCTGGTCACGGCTTCTTGAACTCCTCCTCGCCTATTCGCGATGTGTCTGATGAGGAGAGAGATTTGGTTGATGGTGTTTCTAAGTTTCTTAATAAGTGTGTCGTTCATATTGTTTGACTGTATCAGCATTCCCAATATCCTTAGTGTTTCCACTTCTGGGATGGCTGCCCCTTCCGCGTAGATTTTGATCTGAGGCGCTTTATTCTTTCTTTGACGCTTTGGGTGTAGGATGAGGAGTTCAGATTTTTGGGGGGAACACGCAAGTCCCGCGGCTTGTGTCTCCTCTACTACTACACCTGCCACTTGTAGCGTATCTTCTATTGTGACGATACTCCCCTTGGTGGTCCAAAGGGTGATATCGTCCGCGTACAAAGAGTGTTCTAGGTGTGGGATTTTGGCAAGTTAATATGCCATTTTGATGAGAGTTATATTGAATAAGAAGGGGGACAGAACCGATCCTTGTGGCGTTCCTCTGTCTCCTAAACAGAAGATATCAAATTTGATTTTGCCAACTTGAATTTTAGCCGTTCTATCGGAGAGAAAGTCCTTGATGTAGTAAAACGTTCTTTCGCCTAAAGGTCAAAGATAATGGTCAAGGCTGAAGGGTCAAAGGTCAACGTCAAGACAGCTGGTGTAACAGCCGCTGGTGTCGCTGCTGTAGCTGCCGTCATGTGTCGAACCTGACTACCACCAGTTATGCTCATGGTTTGACCTCTTCCTACATTAAAGGTCAAATCGTGGCCCCGCTGACGGCGCGAAAAGCTGGCGTAGTGAAGATTTTCGCTTCAAAACTTTGTTTGAGACACATTTAGTGTCCTTGACCCTTACGGGTCACAAGGCGCCGTTGTCGATCTTTGGTCTGGGATGCCGCACTTGACTGCTGCCATCGTGGCTCGGCGTACGAGAAATAGTTGCGTTTCCTCGTCCTGGCTGGCCAGCAAGTGCTCCCACTGCATCACACTCGGGTGGTATATTCAAAGCTCTAAGGCTGCCTTAGGGCAGGAGGGCAGGTCCATGTTTGAGTTTGAGTTTATTTCCACAAACAAGGAGACACAATGGTTGTGGGGGATACAAGGAGAAAAAGCTGCTCAGGGGCAGCTTGATTGGGCCAAGTATCGTTACAGTGGCTGCAGCAGGGCGGAGAAAAGGCTCATGAATAGACTAAAAGTTAAAACAGAGGCGAACAAGAAACTCGAAAAGATACAATTCAAGCAGTAAAAAGCTCATAAAACAAAAAGAAGAAAAACGCCGTACGCAGAATATTAAAGAGCAAAGTCATGCGCACAAAAATGTTTCAAGCAGGTTACTTACAGAACAAGTGAGCACGTCGATGTTACATTGAGAAAGGCCATTTAGTAACTTCGGCAACCTGTATCTTAACATTTGTTGACCATAATTAGTTCGCGGATGAGGAATGCACCAAGTCTACGGAGCTCGAGTAGTGTAGGGGGCTACGCGTATTATGAGATTAGCGAGAGAGCAAAGATTATCAATTCTATTCTTTGTGTATATACAGTAGGATAAAACAAGGCGGTGATTCAATAAGGCGGGAAGTGTCAGGGTTCTAAGGTCACGCAAAAGGGGACCAGAATGAATGTCGTGAGACTTATTGCATATGAAGCGAATAAGTTTTTTCTGAATGACAAGCGGTCTGTGAATTTTTGTGCAAGTTGTTGTCCCCCATACAAGACAGCAATCCCAGGACATATTAGGATCAAAGTGCACAACTGAGACTGAGTCCATTAAAAAAACGCGTTTAACATTGAAATCATTTGTGCAGCACCCCTTCGAAATAGTCTCCCTTGCAGTCTTTACACAGCATTCAAGGCTTCTTGAGGTCGTCGAAACAGTTAAAAAACGCTTATTTTTGAAGGGCTAGCTGTCACCTCTTTTGTCGTGGCGTCTTGAATGACCTCCACGCTCCCCATCCAGAGACCTTTTAGGGCTCCCTTCACACGAGGAAACTGGACAAGATCGCATGGGGAGAGGTCAGGCGAGTATGGCGGATGGGGAAGTACAGTAATGCTGCACTTGGCGAGAAATTTTGTCACGCTGAGAGCAGTGTGCGGCCTTGCGTTATCGTGGAGAAGGCTGCATTGTCCAAATGCCCCTAAGTCAGGGCGACGGCGCCGCAGTGCATCACGCATGTGCTGGAGCACACGGCTAAAAAACTCCTGATTCACCGTTTGGCCTTGTGGGAAGAAGTCGTGGTATATGACACATCTGGCATCGAAAAAAACTCTCAGCATCGTCTTTGTTTTGGTCTCCTATCGCCGCACCTTTCTCGACGCCGGAGAGTTTGTGGAGCAGAAAGCACCCCGTGAATACCTCTCCATTCGACAGATCTTAAAGAAAACAAGTATGTTTTTATTTAATGCCCTACAAAACAAAACAAAGCGTTTGTCAAGCGGAACAAGCCCAAAGAACAATTTTCACAAGGGTGTCCTCACAATGAGACACTGTCTGATTTATGCAATGCGGCTAAATAAAAGTATACGATAACTCACGATAGATATCAGGCAAGTGAAGTTCACAGCTCATTACGATTCCTATCGTGAGTCTAGCTGTTTCGTATTTCAAGCTAGCTTCGTTACGACGCCTTCGAGGTTTACCACGCCTTCGGACGATTGTGTGTACATTCATTGGATCACAGTAAAACTAGCGGTATGCATTAGTCCCCTTCTTCGGATTCTTCAACGGGCGCTCGAAGCGAGCGGACGTGTTTTTTAGCTCTCCGCTCCTTCGGATGCTGGGCTTTCGCGGCGCTGCGGGGTCTCCCATGGAGGCCACAGACATCGTGAGCGAGCGACGGCCTGCGTTCGGCGGTGACAATGAGCAAAGGAGGGCAGGCCGCTCAGCTCACGATCACGGAGACGAACACGCCATCCAGAGCAAGGTCGTCCAGCAATATTCGGCGAATGCAGGCCGAGATCGCTGATCTGCGGGACACGGTGAGGTGCCTGACGGCGGCGCTCATCACCACCTCGGAGAACCTCGAGTCCATCATCGGGACCTTGGACGTGTCACCGGCGGACCCACGCGTTCTAGCCTTGAGAGACGCCATGGCGCTTGCTCACCAGACTCCATGGCGGCTCACTCTCCGCCATTTCTGGCCACCCCTGCGCTTTCTGCCGCCATTGCTACTCCTGGAGAACCGGCTGTGATACCCTCTCCCACTGATGCTGCTGCTGCGGTCTCACTGCGGACACCTGCAGCCGAGGAGAACATGTGCACCCCGATGGACGAGTCTGTTCTCAGGAAACGGTGACGCTCAACGGGGTCTGAGGAGGAGAGGGACGCCGAAACCAACAGGGGCATCGCGGTGGCCAAGCGGGAAGCTCGAAGCCCCGCACCGTCACTGTTCCCTCTCCCTCCACACTCAAAGGAGCAGAGCCTGCCCAGCACGAACCCCATGGAGCCCACCTCCAGCCTGCAGCTGATGCTGCTGTTGATGCTGGCGCGACGGCGTCCGGAAGAAAACCGGGTGCGACCTGGCCAAATCCCGCCGCACTAGACCAGGCTGCGGCTGGGGCTTCGTCTGCTGGCAGCGAGCGCGCCCAACTCCGCGGCGCGCCGCAGCAATGCGCCGCAGACAACGGCGACGCTGATGCTGTGGCCAGCCTGGTCCCTTGGCGCACCATCACTACCAAGGTGCAGCGGCGTCGGAGAGCTGCACTGGAGCGAGCCGCGGCTGCCGTGGAGGTCCCGTCCAGCCAAGTGGGGACGGTGCTGTTTCGGCCGGCGAACCGGGGCACCGCCTTCACCAGGAAACAAGCCTGGGAGTTGGCCGAGGAGATCGGATCCCGTCCGGGCATCCTCGCCATCCGGGTAAACATGCGGCGGAAAGTGGTGGCAGTGGACGCGGCTAGCAGCGATGCACTCCAGGCCCTGCTAGCCACAGCCGTCATCAGAGGCGTGCCAGTCTGCGCCAAGGAGCCTCCTCCTCGGAACCAAAGCCCCGGCCTGGTCTTTGGTGTGGACGGGCGCAGGACAGCGGAGGAGCTGAGGAGCTGCTAGAGGCGGTGGAGTCAACGGTGCCGATGGTCTCGGCGT
Organism: Amblyomma americanum; assembly: GCF_052857255.1. Taxonomy (NCBI): domain Eukaryota; kingdom Metazoa; phylum Arthropoda; class Arachnida; order Ixodida; family Ixodidae; genus Amblyomma; species Amblyomma americanum. The sequence goes on from NC_135497.1 coordinate 277,479,479, forward strand.
CGCTGTCGGGCAGCACACTCGCTTTCCATTTTGCGGCGCCGACACCACCGGCGTTCATCACAATATTCAAGCGCAGGCTCGCGGTCCGCCCCTGCCGTCCCCGGCCCCTCCAGTGTATCAAGAGCACCAGCCTGAGGCATGCCACTGAGGTGCGTCGTGCTCCTGTCCGATGAACGTGCTGCGGCGGGCCGCACGAGCCTGGTACCTGCGCGAGCAAGCCCCGCTGCATTAACTGCAGGGGGCGGCACACAGCCATTGACCCAGCGTGCCCGCACTGGCCGCAACAGCGTCACGTGGCCACTTTAATGGCCACATCCACGGCACCGATGTCCAGGCGGGTTGTCCGAGCCGTCGTCCAGGCTGAAACAGCGGCCCCAGCCCAGCAAGAACAGCAGACGCTGCGCGCGCTTTTCTATGCGCAGGCCGCCAGGGGAGCACCCCAGCAGCAGCAGAAACCGAAGCAACGGCAGCGCCGGCAGCGGCAGCGACGATCCGGTTGCCCGGTGTCCCGTACAGCGTGGACCGAGCCTGCGGCCGTTTCTCATGGCCAGTCCCCTGACGCACGGGACGGGGAGATAGCGCGCCTAAAGCTGGCGTTGCGCGCCCTCAGCGCACTTTTCCCGGAGGGCACCGATGGACACCGGGCTTGCTTAGAAGCAGCGGGTGCTCCCGCGCAGATAAGCCAGCATGATGGCTAGCCGCCGGACTCCCTCCCGCATACCATCCATCCTGAAGTGGAACGTGCGCTCACTTGCGGCGCGGTACGCCGAAATGCGAGTTCGCATCGCACAGGATTCGCCGGAAGTTATCGCGCTGCAGGAGACGTACGTACGTTCACATGACGGGGAGTCCCAGATGCGGCTACCTGGCTACATTGGCTACCACTCAGCCACCACGTGCGAGGAACCCACCTGTACCGCAGTGCCCTGTTGTGTCACATTTCATCGCCCCGGGAAATCAAGGTGCGCGATATACGTGCGGCAGGACGTCCAGCACACCCTCGTCGGCTCGGCGGTGGTGACATCTGACGCCCAGGACTGCGTGGTGGTGACAGTGCGCGTCGATGATGTTGGCACGTCGGCGGCCAGTGTTTATGTGCGTCCAGCTGTCGCGTGGAACGCGCTGTGTTTTCGTGCTGTGTCTTCGTGCTGTGCCCCGCGCCAAAACATCTGTGGTGATTCTAACGCCCACCAAAGTGCGTGGGGCAGTGTGCGCCACTCCGCGCGTGGAGAAGACCTGCACGACGCAGCAAGGCAGCTGGGACTCACCCGCTTGAACACCGGCGAGCCTACCTTTCGACGACGCGGAACAGCCGGCTCCTGCATCGGCATTACCTTCGCATCTAGAAGCAGCGAGGCGACATGGCGCCGATCACCATCTCTCTGGGGCTGGGATCATTGCTCCATCGTAATCGAACCCACAGCGTTGGAGGCGCGCCCCAAACGTGCCTACTCCATTACCAACTGGAGAGCGTTCAGGCGGGCGGTCGACGGGGCGGCGGCCGCTGGCGCAGATTTCTTTTCAAGTCTAGTCCGAAGGGCTCTCGCAGCCACCCAACGAGCAAAGGTAAGGGCAGGGCAGCCCACACGTGATATGAAGCTGCTCAATCTGCGCGAGAAAAGAGATCGCGCAGAGCGACGGGCGCGACGGACTGACAGAGCCGCCGACTGGACTGTCTACAACCGCTTGGACGCGGCAGCGCGTCGCCACGCCAACAAGCTATACCGCCGGCAATGAGCTTCACTATGCCAAATGATGGAGGAAGATGTCAGCTCGCGGAGGCTGTTTGACACTCTGCGGCGCATCCCCGAACCACAGGCAAACCGTCAACCGCTAGCCGCCCTCGCAATCTTCACCGGGCTCAGCTTTGAAGAGTTGGTAGAGCAGTTTGCCGATCGCTTCGCGCCGCCAAGCCCCGCAAACGCAGCTAACATAGCTGCTCCTGAGAGCCCCAGAAGCGACGCCAGTTCCTCGCCCGTCGCGTCGGAAGGTCCATGTGATGCGCCGTTCACCGCGGCGGAACTGAACAATGCGCTGCAGCGCTGCCGCCGCCGCTCGGCGTCCGGACCGGACGGGGTGACATACCAGATGCTGCGAAACCTGAATGCGCAGCGACGACAGATCCTCCTGCAGCAGATCAACCTGATGTGGGAACGCGGGGAGCTACCGGAGGATTGGCGAACCGCGGTTGTTTGTCCCATCCGAAAGGCAGGGCGCTCGGAGCTGAGCGGATACCGGCCAGTGGCATTAATATCGGCGGCAGGTAAGCTCAGGAAGCATAAGGGCCCGTTCACACTCGTCCAAAAATCCGGCAAGCGAAGCGGATTCGGCCGCTTTTGACGCCGAGCGAGCCGGAAAGCGGCGCGGCGAGGGCGATCGAGCAGGACCCAAATTTTTGGCGTTCGCCGCCGCCGCGCCGAAAAACATGGCGGCGCCCTTCGACGCAGGGCCCCTCGCCTCGGAATGAATTCGTCGATGTTGCGGCCTTTTTCAGCGCGTTCACTGGCCATGAATGGGACACCGGTACATCACTTCGTCTCACCTCAGCTATAAGCAAAAAGTATAAGTGATAAATTTGCTTTTTTTATTTAGAGTGACGATTCTGCCGCTACTAGGCTTAAGAGGAGCGCCGGTTTTGTTGTCAGCACTAGTTTCCGTCCTGGCTAGCAGATGGCGCCACTAGGCTGGCCGTTTCGTTGCGAGTTTGCATAATAATAATAATAATAATTGGTTCTGGGGAGAAAGGAAATGGCGCAGTATCTGTCTCATATATCGTTGGACACCTGAACCGCGCCGTAAGGGAAGGGTAAAGGAGGGAGTGAAAGGAGATAGAAGAGAGAGGTGCCGTAGTGGAGGGCTCCGGAATAATTTCGACCACCTGGGGATCTTTAACGTGCACTGACATCGCACAGCACACGGGCGCCTTAGCGTTTTTCCTCCATAAAAACGCAGCCGCCGCGGTCGGGTTCGAACCCGGGAACTCCGGATCAGTAAGAGTTTGCATACGCTGAACTAAAAATGGGAATATGCCTGCGTTTACGTACGCAAGCGTGCATACGGTTATGGTACACAGACAGCATCGATTTATGCTCTTTTCTAACCATATCTGTGTACGCCGCGAGCGGTGACATGGTGGCCGGGAAGTGTGCGGAAAAGCGAGAAACAGCAGCTGCGCGGCGGCTCCGCGTCGCCCGGGCGTCAACAGATGAGAACAGGTCCTAGTTTTCCCGGCGAGCGAATCCACTTCGCTCGTCAGATTTTTGGAGAAATGTGAACGCGCCCTAAGGCCTTTCAGCATCTCAATGAGCGGGCTCCGGAGGCTGATTTGTTTGACGAGCGGCAGACGTTTTTCCGTGGGGTGCAGTGCATGGCTGATTCTATAACGGACGTTACAGCGCTAGAGCATGCCAGGGCGGCAGGCCAGGTTGCGCTGCTGCTACTAATGGACGTGTCGGGCGGTTTTGACAACGTTCACCGCGCACCAAATCTCGTGGTCCTTGAGGGGGCCGGTGTGAGCGGGCGCCTTTTGCGATACGTTCACGGCTTCCTGAGCGGGCGCACCATGCGCGTACGAGTAGGGGGTAAGCTCTCCAAGCCTCGCCCGGTGGACATGGGCGTGCCGCAGGGCTATGTCTTATCACCATTTCTGTTTAATGTGGCAATGTCGGTGGTGCCGGCGTCCCTCCCCACGAGGGGCCGACACTCCATATATGCAGACGGCATAGCTCTATGGGTACCACCGGGCGAGGCGTTCCGCGTGCGGGGGTGCCTTAAGGGAGCTTAGACCGCAATCGATGCCAGCTTGCGCGGCCTTGGTCTGTCGCTGAGCGCGGACAAATCGGTGGCCATGATCTGCGTTTCGCGCTCGCGCGAGCACCTTGCGCCACTGTCACTGGACGGGACTCTGATTCCTTGGCGTAAATCGGTGCGGTACCTTGGCCTGGACATCGACTTGCGCCATTGCGGCGACCAAGGCTTGTCTGCAGATGAAGAGGATCACCGCCACCGTACACAAGCTCACCGCTCGAGGCCAGGGCATCTCCCAGCAAGCCGCGCTGCGGCTGTACAAAGCTGCAGCTTTGGGGGCGGTGCTTTATGTGCTGCCTCTCGCCACGGTGCGCAAGCCGTGCTGGAAGAAACTCGAGCTCCAGCACCGCAATGCCCTGCGCGTGTGAATAGGAATGCCCAAAAACTCGCAGAGCGCCGCAACGTTGGCCGAGGCAGGAGCGTGGTCACTTGAGCTCCAAGCAGCGCGCAGGGCACTGAATCACATTGACCGGCTTCACCGCGCACCGGACGGCGGCTCGCTGCTGCAGCGTATGCGCTCGAACCCGCGCTCACGAATGGGCGCGGCGCTGCTCGCGTATGAACAATTGACACGAGGCCCACCCCCCTACGGCTCCTGCGCGCCCTGGCCTGCTGCCTCGGAGGTACAGCGAGAGATCGTCGGCATTGCGGGAAAACGGAGCACAGCCCTCTGTGCTGTGCAGCATCTGGCCAGAGCCGTCATACACGAGGAGCTCCAGGACAATCTCCTCGTGTACACCGACGGCTCAATGGCCCGCGACATCTGCTCCCTTGCAGCAGCGGCTACCATCCCCGCCCTGCGACTGCACAGCCAAGAACACGCAACCTTCCTGGGCTCCTCCACCACGGTGGAGTTGATGGTGATCCGGCTCGGGCTGGACCTGCTGCTCACCCTCGGCCCTCCGCCGCCCAGGAGTGCTCTGCTGTGCGACTCACACGCCGGCCTCAGCCGCCTGCTATCTAACGGCCGCGGTACCCCAGTAGTGCAGGAAATTCACTCGCGCATCGAGCGCCTCGCGCTGAGAGGATGTGCCGTGCGTGCACAGTGGGTTCTCGGTCACTGCGGCATCGCCGGCAATGAAGAAGCTGACGACCTCGCGACCACTGCACACCAATTACCTGCCAGCGATTTGTCCCTTGCGCTGGAGGACGTGCGTGCGGCCATCCACGACCATCTCAGAAATCAGCACCACTAATTTTAGAACGCTCGACTGAGACCGTCAGCACTGGCGTTTAGCTTCATTTTCTTATAGCGCACTTCAAAGTTGTGCTGCTGAAAGGCTATACTCCACCTTAGTAGGCGGCCATTCTTTGATGACGCTCTGCAGCCAGGTTAAGGGGCAGGGGTCCGTCTCTTCCGTGAGTTTTGACCATGCAACGTAGCATGCAAGCTTTTGCACGGCCCAAACGAGTCATGCACATTCCTTTTCCGATGTGCTGTACGCCTCTTATCTGACGCTCAACTTGCGCCTTATGTACAGAATGGGTCGCTCTTGCCCATTCGAGTCTCTGACAAAGCACAGCTCCCAAGCCTCGGTCACTCTGGTCGCATTGAATTACGAAAGGCTTTGGAAAATCTGGAGCCATGAGAACTGGCCTTTGACTCAACGCTCCGCTCAAACTCCGGAATGCGACCTCTTTCTTAGTGTCCCATTTAATTTTTACGGGCTCTGTTTTTCGAAGAGAGTCTGTCAAGGGACTTGGAATCTCGGAATACTGCTGGATATAATGTTGGTAATAACCAATCAACCCGATAAATGCCCTCATTTCACTTTTAGTTGTGAGGCGGAGATAGTCGACCACCGCAGCTATTTTGAGTTGAGATGGTCGGCGTTTAGCCCGCCCAACATTATGCCCCAGGTAAGTGAGTTCCGCGCACCCCAAGTGAAATCTCTCCGCTCTCCCCGTCAGTCCTGCTTCCATCAACCTTTCTAACACGATCCGTAGAAGATCTAGATGATTTTCCCAGGTATTGGAAAAGATCGCTACATCATGGAGGTACGGAAGAACGAACTTCTCTACTCCGTGTAGAACGCGGTCCATCGGACGGGAAAATCCGTAAGAAGCATTCTTCATCCCAAAGCTGAGCATCACTGGTCGGAAAGTCCCTAGCGGTGAAACAAAAGTTGCATAGCGGCAGGCACGCTCAGTAGGCGGAACTTGCTAGTATCCGCGAATAAGGTCCAAGGTTGAAATGTACGTGGCCTTGAATACTGTTTACACCCTTTATTCAATATTGGGTATAGGGTACGACTGATCGACTGTCACCGAGTTTGAATGCCGGTAATCTATGCAACGCCTCGGGTCTTTGCCTGACATTTCAACTAAAATCAATGGTGATGTAAAGTCACTCTCAGCTGGGATTATCACACTCGGGTCGCACATCCGGTGAATTTCAGCCTCCATGATTTTCCTGTGTTTCCGAGATACACGGTACGGCTTGGAACGGATTGGTTTATCCTCCGTCAGTTCGATATCATGCTTTATCAGGTTTGTTTTGCCTAGTTTGTCTGAAAAGACGATTGAAAAATCTCGGACTACCTGTTCTAAGTCGCGCTTTTGGGTTTCATTTAAATTTGGTTCTGCCTCAATCTCGGTCAGCAGGACGCTGCTCGCAGTGTCTTCAGTTGTCATTCAAGGAATCTCAGCGATTTCCTCTTCTGGTAGGTTAAGTGCTAGCTTTACCACCGCCTCTCGCTGAATATAAGGCTTCATTAGGTTACTGTGGTGCGCTTCAGAATGCTTTCTTCCAAGTTTTACCTCATAATTTGTGTCTGAAAGCTTGGACACCACTTTGGCCGGCCCTTCCCTTTGGACATCTAGCCCCGTCTTCATCGAAGGGCACAGACACATGACTTCATCACCCTCTTTAAAAGTTTGCCTTCGAGCTGTTCTGTCATAGCGCGCCTTAGGAAGCGTCTGCGCCGCTTTCATATTGCTTTCAACTATTTGACGGGTTTTCCTCAAGCTCTCCAAACATTGTAACACGTAGGAAATCACGTTAGGATCGTCTCCTTGGCCCTCCCACGATTCTCGCAACAATCGGAGCGGACCCCTTAAGTTACGTCCGTGGACAAGCTCGGCCGGACTGAAACCTGTGCCCTCGTGAGGAGCAAATCTCAGGACAAACATTTCCGCGGGAATGCAACCTTCCCAGTCATGCTTATTCTCGAAACAAAGAGCCCTTAAAATGCGCATCAAGACGGAGTGCATTCGCTCAACCGGCCTCGACTGCAGGGGTGAACAGAGCTGTGCACGACCTTAATTCCGCATCGTTCAAGGAATATCGTCGTGAGACATCCAGGGAACACGATTCCATTGTCACTCTGCATTTCTGACGGGCATCCGACACGCGAAAATATCGCAGTAGCTCCAATCTGGCTGAAGCTTACTACACTCGCAGAAATTTACACTCGAAATCGGCAACGCAGGAAAAAGCGACAGAACAGACTTTGGTTTCCGCAAGCCCTAAGGAAGGAGATTTTTCCTCCAAAAAACTTCGAAATAAGACCTCCGCAGGTACGTGAGAGATTAATGGAGGGCCAAGATGAGTCGTACAAACCAGCAGAATTGTCTGGGTCACGTGGTGACAACGCACGCGCATTTCAGGTGCGAAAGGCACTCTTTTGTTTTAATTTCAAGGAACGAGGCCATTTTGCTAGAAACTGCAAAAATAAAGTCATTTTCGCGAGTATTCAGGACTCTGACGAAAACATGCGGCTTGTGCAGCCGTACATGCAGCAGCTGTGAATAAACGGCAAAAAATGCAGAGTTCTCAGAGATTCTGCAGCCGTCATGGATGTGGCTCATCCGCTGTGCGTTTCTCCTGAGCACTCTGCTGGGGAACGTGCGTGGATCCGGCAGGTGACAGAAGAGCAGAGTGTCGACTGCCTACCAATTGCGAAGGTAGTTATCGAAGGCCATTTCGAAAAATTGTACACTGAGGCGGCAATTTCCGCCAGCCTCCCTAACCATTTTCCTTAACTGTTTTCTAACAAATCTGAGCAGATGCTGAAGGAAAGAGGGCAGTTGTTCTTCAATAACATAGCGTGCATGACGTCAACCCTTTCAAGGGCACGCGAACTGTTTTGAAAGATGGACTGCGCACCGCTAGTGGCGTCGTCAGTAGATGCAACAGCGGAACCAAGGACTATTTCGACAGGTGTTCAGCCTCGCGCTTCAGATGGCGAGGGTCATGCGAGGGAGAGAACGGAGAGCACAGAAGAAGCTGCCGTACTAGCAGAAGAAAACACGGACGTAGGCTCTATGTTGACCCCTGTATCCGACAGCTGGAAGCAGCTCGCTCAGCTCAACAAGGCGACGCTTCTTGCCGACCAGAAGAGTGACGCTTCACTGAGCACTCTTCTAGACAGTGCCAAACAAGGCTGCTCTAGAAAGAACATTTCGTTCTATGAAAAAGAGGGTCTGATGTACCGCCTATACTGTGACACTAAAGGGCGAGTGTACGATCAATTGTTGGGCCCGCGACAGTATCGTAAACAGCTTCTCTACATTGCACACAGCAATGCTTAGGCAGGCCACGAATGCGAGGTTAGTATAGGAGTGCTACTGGCCCGGTTGCTGGAAGGAAATCGAGGAGTTCGTTCGCTCGTGTGACACGTGCCAATTGATTGGAAAGTCCACTGACAAGAGGAAGGCGCCCACGAAATTGGTCCACATAATTACTCAGCCATTCCGTCAGCTCGTTATTGACATCCCAGGACCGCTCTCTGTATCGGAGTCGGGTTGCCGCTGCGTTTCGACCGCTCTATGCGTCGCCACAAAATTCCCGTCAGCAATCCCCTTGAAAGAGTTAAGCTCAACCTGCGTTGTCGATGCCCATGCTTTGTCCAGATTTAGTTCAGTCATTCTGTCTTGCACCCAGAGTCTGGTCTCCTCCGAAATTCCTCAATAGAATTGCTCCAGGCAACAGCACTCGACCACTTTGCCGCGATCTTCATATGCACCTGCGCTCTTCAGCCATTCTTTCAGGTTAGCTTTAATCTCATAAGCAAATTCTTGGGGGGACTCCGTACCCTTCCTCGCATGTCTAAACCGGTGACGAAAGGCTTCAGTCGACAGACGGTAGTTCCGCAGCAGCGCCGCTTTCACCTTGTCGTAGACCTCTGCGTCGTCGTTGCTAAGGCATGCGGCCTCCTCAGAAGCCTCGCATGAAAGTACGGTCAAGAGTTTCTGTGGCCACTCGTCCTTTTTGAAGCCGACTTTCTCGCATGTGCGTTCAAAGTTCACGAGAAAAAGTGCTATGTACTCGTCCAGTATAAGCGGCTGCAGGAGGTCCTTCAATCTGGACTGTCTACCTGAAGAGTGCGCCCCGTAGAAATTCGAAGAGTTTCTATCTCGAGTTTCTTCATCTGCAGTTCATGCTCTCTTTGTTCGGCTTCATTTTTTCTCTGTGCGCTCTCCGCTCTACAAGACTCTCCTTTTTCTCTTCGCGTTCTTTCCTGTCGAGAACTCTCTTCGAAGCCTCATCGGCTTCTTCCCCGGTCACCTTCTCTGCCTGCATTAGCAACCCGCCTTTTGGTTTCTGGGTAAAAACAAGAACGAAAGGGGGAGCAGAGTTGGGGGAGAGGCGCCAGCTTTCGTGGGCGCCTGGTCGTAGACAGCCGCGCGCTTGGGTCGAAGCGGAGAGCACCGTTGTTTCGGGCGAACCTCGTCAGCTATTCGGAAGATCTATTCATGGGGACAGCTGTGGTGGCTTGATGCGCTCTTCTAGGAACGAGGGGCGCTGTTACATTTCTAGCAAAGAGGATTCTCCTTCCCGATTACTTAATTACTCGTTCCTTAACTAAATCATTCGATCGGTTCTATCAGCTGGCACATGGAAGAAAACTTCCCGGACAAGCATCGGGTTAGAAGTAAGAATTTTAATAATCAAAGGTCCGAATACAAAATTTCCTATCCTCAATGTTTACGCATTTTCCATCAATCGAGAGTGGTTCAGCCCCCAGGCGTTGCCGCCCGCCCCGTGGTAATGTTCCTCCTTGCCGACGGCGAATGAAGTCAATCGCGTCCGCCACACGCCGTTGACACTGCAGTCGTTCCGTCACACAAGTAGGCCTCAGCTTCCCCTTTCAGCAGTTCTCAGAAGGCTGCTCTTTCCCTAGCTGCCCCCAACACCACCGCAGGCATCGTTGCTGCCTCCACCTCTGTTGTGCCTTTGCGTTTCGCGCCTGCACGAACCATGCCCGAGCTGCGGCATCCGCTGCCTTCTCTGCATGGCACCACCTGGGCGCAGCGCTGCTAAACAAGCCAGCGAGCATCACGCTGGATAATTCACCCGGGAGCCACCCGGCACGCGGAGGGTTTTTTTTTTATTCGAGAAGTGTGCCATGAGGCATAACTTGAAAAAGGAAAGGGGGAAGGAATGCACGGGATTGAAAGTTAAAAGAAGGAGTGAAGAACCATTGCGCTGAGGTAGTCGCAGAGGTTGTTAATGAAACGGTTGTCCATAGTCCACTTCACGTAGTCACTTTCGCGGTTCCACCGCAGGCCCACCTCCCTGAGGAGCCGTTTTCTGATAGCAGCCGTCCCTGGGCACGTCCACAACAAGTGCCGTACATCACAAATGTCCGGTGCAGCGCTACAGTGAGGGCACCTGTCAGGTACTGGCAGATCTTTGGCACCCCACCGATGACGGACAGATGGTGTCAGAGCCGCCCTTGCCCGCATCCGGCGCACGGATACCTCCTCCTGCCGAGTAAGACTACGGGGAGAGGGTGCGAACACGGAGGAATTAGAGCGCGTGTTCGCTGGCGCAGAACTTCGGAATCGGAAACATGGGACAGGAACGGATCTGGGGGAAGAGGGGAAGGTAGCGGATCGTCTAATGTATGAAGATGAGTCATAGCATCCGCTTGAATGTTATGTGGATCCTGGGCATGGCCGCGAATCCAGTGTATGCGCATAGGACATGGATACTTTGCGCAGAGCACATGAATAGATTGTGAAATCTGGCACGTTCGTCGAACAGCATTAAGCTGTTTAAGGGCGGTGCGGGAATCGGTGTAAATATGAACTGTATTGAACGTTGGAACGAGCGGAAGGGAAGCAATGGCATTATAAATGGCTTGAAGTTCCAATGCAAGGGGAGTTCACGTATCCGTAGTATACGTCGCGCGAGAGTTGAGATGCGGATGAGATGGACTATACACAGCAGTAACTCCCCTCTCTGCAGAATGTGATGCATCCGTGTATAATATGCACCCTTCAGGCAGATACGCTGCTGATACCGACGGGGGAACAGTGGGGCGATTGTCAGTGAGCTGGCAATAGGACCACGGTGGAAGTGTCTTTAAACCATGAAGTTAGAGAGACTGTTTTCGAGCTCTATTTGCCACCCATTGGTCGATGATTTCACTGAGTGTATTAAGTTGGGCGAACTCCTGTAGCAGAGGTATGGGCGTTAAACGAGACAGATATGTTATGACGCGCATAGCCTCACGATTGATAGCTTCAAGGGAGTCCCACTGTCTGCGGGTGAGACCTTGAAATTGTGCCTGATATACTATCCGTGGCTGAAGGATAGAGCGCAAAAGCTGGCGGGCCGTATGAGCACGTGCGCCACCAGAGCGCGTAGCTATGCGGCGAATCAGACCTAGAGTACCGTGAGCCGATTTACGGGTGGCTGTCAGCCACGGGGTGCCAGTTCCAGATGTGTGGAGGAGGAGACCAAGAATACGAACAGTTTCTACCTGAGGAATCAGAGAATTATGTACCGTAAAATTTAAAGGGGGAGCTTTCCGTAAGGCGGCTTTATTTCCAATTCGAATGAAACATGATTTAGTAGGAGAGAGTGTTAGACCCAGAGGTGGGAAGCGAGGTGTCAATACATCCAGCGCGTGTTGAAGGACCGACTGATGAATAGACGCATCTGGCTGACAGCACCACAAGGTGATATCATCGGCATATGCAAGCACGCGGATAGAAGGGATAGTCTCTAGGGCTCGAACAAGAGGAATTAAAGCCACATTAAATATTGTGGGGGCGAGCACGGAGCCCTGTGGCACTCCTCTATTGCAAGTGAAATTACCAAAGGACTTTCCGTGGACACGCACGCTGAAGGTTCGATTTGCTAAAAAGGCGTGAATGGAGAGGAGGAACCAGTGAGGGAGACCAAGAGTTTGAAGGGAGGCAAGAATGGCAGAGTGAAGGATGTTATCATATGCCTTTGTTATGTCTGTAGCGATTACGGTTCGTACAAGGTGACTCTGCGGAGAGTGGTCAAGCACGTCAGCAGCCAAAGTAGCAAGGCCGTCCTCCGTTCCAATTTGTGGGCGGAAACCAATTTGGCAATCTGGTTAACAATCATGGGATTCCAGCCACCACGACAAGCGCGCGGATAGAATGTTTTCATAAAGCTTGCAGATGGTAGGCGTAAGAGAAATTGGACGAAGGGCCGAGAGAGATACTGGAGGCTGACTGGACTTGGGTATTGGAACCACAATAGAATGCTTCCAGTCTCCCGGAATGACGCCAGAAAGCCACACTTCGTTAAAAGTATCAAGTAGGGTTTGCAAAGCCCTCCCTTCTAAGTTACGGAATAAGGAGTTAGGTATGCCGTCGTGCCCGGGAGTAGTAGTAGTTTTTAAACGTTCAATGGAGGCCAGCAGCTCTGCCATGGTGAGGTCAGAAGTAATCCCATCAGGGGGCTCTGTTACAAATAAGTCAGGTGGAGACGTAGCGGGGCAGTCATCGTTAGAAAAAATTGACGGGCCGCTTGTTGTGCAAATGTGTCCTCATCCACATTTAGCGCGAGACGAATGCTCTCTGTGTAATCTGCAACCTGAGAAGGGCGCTCCATGGCGTGAAACACTCTCCAAAGATGTCGATTGCCCTGCGTAGAGGACAGGTGGGCACACCATGCAGCTCAGCGTTGCCTGCCTAGCCGCTTTGCATAGCGCCGCGCCCGTGCGGTAGCGCGGTGAAGAGTAGAAAGAGCCGAAGGGTCATCGGGGTGATGAGTAGCGTAAAGATCCGCCTGGTGACGAAGAGCCCACAGATTCAAGAGATATATGTCCGGGTTTTGGTCGTCTTCATTTACAGTAGTGGTAATAGTGTGAGTAGCGAGAACAGCAGAGAGAGTAGACAATGCTGAAGAGGGGTTGAATGTAGATAAATGATTGTTTGCGCGTACAGAGTCCCATGATGTGATTCATACAGTGCGGCGTATTTTCCGTAGACGCGTAGGAGTGAGGGAGATAAAAATAGGGCTGTGATCGCTACCCCAAGAATCAGGATCAACAGCCCAACGAGGGTTACCGGGGCCTAACCACCAAGTCAAATCAGGTGAATACAGGCCACCTCGTGGGCGGGTAGAAGTATTCGGGTGGTTTAAAAGTTGAGGGTTACCGAGTGGCGCGAGGACAGCTCTAATCCTTTAATCCCCTTTCTGTTCATCGGCGCCGTCTCGCTGATGCCGCCACAGGCGCCCGTCCCTGTGTTTCGCTGGAACCTGCAACAAGGGCGTCAGTCCGGCTGCCTCCGTAGTCTTCGCTGGCCCAGGCAGATAGCGCTCCCTGTGCAGCGTCGCACATCACCGCGTACTTGCCGACTCGCCGTACGCTAGACGTAGCGTTTTTTTAGGGAGCTTTACCTCTACTGTACGGTAAAACACGGTAACTACGGCAACTGTTACCGTACAGCCGATGTGGCTTGGCAATCCTGGCAACGGTAACAACGGCAACGCGTTACCGAACTTTCCCTAAGGCTAACCGGCTACGCTAAAACTCTCTGTTGTTTTAAATACGTTGACCTTGCAGCAGGGCTGGCTTCAGAAAGCCGCAAAGGAGAGACGGGCGCGGAGCAACAAAGATAGTGCGGAAGGATTAACTCGTGAGGTTCGGCGCCGTGGCACCGTCAGGACAATGCGCAGCTTCGGGCAGAAAGAACGTTGGGAACAAGCTCCTCTAGGAGCAGACTGCCCTAGGCAGCCGCCGTATTGGCACTTTCATCAATTGCGGATGCAATTACCGTGTAGCATAGTTGGCTTTGGCCCACCGTTTACTGGAACGTGGAAAGGCAGAGTGTATAGTTGTTACTTCCGCGCACTGTGTGTCTCGTCCTTCCTTCGTCCGTTGTCTGCCAGCGCTTCAGTGTTCACAATATATGCTGATGACTACTGTGCCATTAGAAAGGAAGGGAAAACGTAAAAAGCAATATAAAATTGCTTTCCTATTAAACGAACATGTAAATAGTCTGTGCCGTCCGCAATTTTACTCCTTATTGAATACATACACAGGCTGTTTCACCTAAGAATGTCAGCCATTTTTAAAAATAGGCTTTTTGAAGTAGATGAGCGCTTTTTTCGGCATACCATTTTCAGCAGAGTATTACACTAATATATAGTTCCGAAGCGTTAACTAGCAGGCTGGTTGACTGATATTGAGTTGTTAACTTGGGAACTATTATTGTTTGGCAGCGTATTTTTTTAGAGGTTTGTAGCACAGCGTACGTAATATCCATACGAGATTTTAGAATTTCTGAATGCCATTCCCGTCGCTTCTGCAGCGCAAGGAATTCTGGGGTTGTGCAGGAGCGAAAGCGAAACTGCGCGGCCAGAAAAAGCAGTAGCTACGCCTCGAACACCTACTGCAGTTAATGGGACACTGGTCCATTAACTGTCACGAGAAGCAATTTTCTCATAATCTTGCACCTGCAGCAATTCACATTGTTTTGTTAACTAGAAACGTACCAAATAATTCCTAAAACCAATTGTATATAAGAAATAATGCGCTTTTGTTTCCCCGATTGCTGCACGCTCGTTGTTTTGGCCTCAGGGGTGAGCGCAGTGCGCAGTCTCACGCCCTGCCTCGGTCGCCATGGCTCTAGATTCGCATATTGTGGAGGTCTACCCCATATGGAGTTTCCGCCTCAATTCCGGACATGTCCGCAGTTGTGACGGGAAGGAGACGCTCAGCTTGGTGAATAAGTTTACGACCTTAATGACGGTGCTACAAAAACAGGTTACCAAGAACTCCATTTTTTCTGATTCTGGAGCGTGCTGCTATTTCTTAATTTCCCGACGCTATAAACGCCATAAATGGTTCCGCTTAAAAAATGCCGTAAAATATTCCATAAAGGCACGACACACAGTGCATAACACAGCCAGCATTATTATGCATAACTATCACAATGAAAAGCAGAAAATGCCTATGCGGACAAATTCGAAAATGGAACCAAATACGAGTGAAAGCTGTTTTCTCACACAGTTGGTCGACTGAATTTCCTGAAATCTGATGGTAACAACTAAAACGCACATATATATTAGCAAAGAAACTAGTTTCCGGCAAGTAATTGTAATTTATAAGCATCAAAACAAAATCATGATCAAATTTTGGTCTTCTTTCGCCAGCACCAGCAGAGCTCCCACGTGGCTCAATTTCATCGCGGCCACTAATTTCCGCAGTGCAACATCACCGCTCTCGTCACACGTCTGCTCGCGGGGTGCCCGAGATACCGGTGCCTGTTCTACGCTGCCAGCCTTCCCGGCCGAGATTTTAGTTTCGGAGAATTTCAAGCAAATTTTTTAGCGCAAGGAGTCCACTCTTGTTCCAGGGTTCGTGCTCGGTTTTTGGAGGGAACCTGTGCTTGTTCAGATTGGTTTCTCCCCTGCAGTTTCAGATCACACTGCCCGATAGCGGTTCTCTTCCGCTAATTCTTGGTGGCCCCGCGCTTCCTCCGGCTGCCTGACTTTGAGCGTCGGGATTTCTTCCGGCTTTTGTTTCCAGCATCGCTGTCCGAAGACGCGTCCGTGGAAGGGTGATGGCGACTCCCCCTGTGCTTCCGGTCTGCGCTGCGCTTTGAAGACCTTAAGCGCGAACGGCCACGCTTCTTGGGTCCTCGCTTGCCTGAGGCGCTGTTGCTAGAGGACCCGGCACTTGAACGGCGACGAGATCGGGAGCGGCGTCGACCGCCCCCACTGCTCTGCGACCGGTGATGCCTGCTCCGGTGGCCTTTCTCACCGCCAGCCTTGATAATCGATCGGAGGTGGGTTCTAGGCATGCGTGCACACCCCTCGGTGGTGGCTGATGTCTGTCCTGCAGAGGTGCCAGGGACATCAGCCGTCTTTTTTGCCGAGCGGCTGTTGGCGTCGGCACACAACATCTGCGATCCTGAGCCGCCTAATGAGCGATCACCAGCTTTTGCTGCGTCATCTCTGGGCGCCACAGGTTCGTTGGGTGGAAGAGGTTCAGCCTTCCGGCTGCTAATGCCTGGTTTCTGAGGCGACGGGTCTACCGTGTCCGCGGCCACCGATGCGTGCTTTCTGGCTCGTTTCGGCTTCGGCTCACCGGGGTCGTTCTTCTTCGGGGTCGTCTTTTGCTTTGGAGTCTTCCTCGAACGCCCGGACTTCTGGCTCCCCATGATCTGTTGAGGTCAGCCTTCGCGGGCAGCTGGCGGTGGCTCCTGGTGCGATGATTCCGGCGGTCGCCGTCGAAGCCTCTCGCAAACCAGGCGCCGGACTCAGCTTCACAAGGACCAGCAAGTGACTCTGCCGATGGCGCCTTCGCCCATCGGGGCCAGACGCTGGCTAAACCGGCTTCGAACGGCAAAGCCCACCCAGACCGACCGTTGGTTGCGCGGGGCCAGCCAGGGGAACGACTGCGCGTGGCACCGGAGCGCGGCAGCCTCGTTTTCCTTGTTGTCTTCTTCTCGCCTTGATATTGCAGCACGTGCCACGCGGAATGGCCGGAAAGTCAAAGAGCGGAGATAACTGAATTCGAACAAACACTTTTCGAATCACGAAAATGAATAAAAGAACATTGAAACAATAAAATCAGTTGACAAAGCATCCCCATCTCCTCTCACGAGACAGAAAATATTCGCAACAAAATGATATCAATTCCCCATTTCTTCACTATTTTTTCTCCAAAAGAAGTTAAAGAAGTCCATTGTGCAATCAGTACCGCTTCACCTCCATAAATATTCCACTGTCCTGCCACACCGCTGTGCTGTGAACAAAGCATTGGGAGCGGGACGCCGAAAACAAACTGAAGTCAGCCTGCATCGATAAATGATTGCGTTTTAAAGACAATCAGGATTCTGTCCCTCAGAGCGGAGCTTTTATAAGCTATGCAATGAAAAATATGTGTACAAGTATCGCCGTCACCAGTCGCTTTCGCAAGTGAAGTGCTGTGACACCAAGACAGCATTTTCAACGTCGATCCCTGCAGCAAGATTGTACCTTCATTGACTTCCACAGTGATCACCAAGTTATTTTCGGTACTGACGCTATACCACTTTTTCACTGCAGCGGTGTCCTGGTGGTCTGAGCATCCGCTCCGCATGCGGGAGGTGTGGTGTTCGATCCCCATTGCCAGGGGGGACCCACCGGTGATTGAAAGGGTACAAGCTTCTCCTGCCTGGCGCTCGGCTCCATTAGGACGAAATGCTTGGGAAATTGGTAATTGGACCCACCCTGTGCAATGAAAACCACCTTGTACCATGGTGCTCTTTGGCCCCAGATTCCCCTTTGCGCCATAAAAATTGATCATCTAGCTCTTCATCTATAGCTAAACCAGTCTGACTGAAGTGGCGGGAAAATATTGAACTATAATTTTGACACGAAGAGATGTGCCTTTTCTTGTCCAACAAACATCAACATAGGCGGAAAGAGCAAGAGAATGGGTTTTCTGAAAACAAAAATTGTATGGACTAGTCTAGTGTCCATTTAACTACGCAGAAGCCCATCAGCATGCACTAATCCTGACTTGGCCGGCTAGACATTAAGCCGCTAAGGCAGCTGAATTCCAATCTCCGCATGTTGAAATTGCGGTGTAAGATCCTATTCTGCACGGCACTCTCCCCCAACTTTCCTGGCGGCACCGGAACGTGAAGAAAGACAAGTCGGGGAGTCACTTTCAACGACGCATGAAACGGATCGCTACCAACGTCTACTGCGAAGCCACTGACGAACGGCCATAGAGGAAGGAAGCCGACTTCTGAGGATATGGAACCATGTTCGATAAACTATATCCAGTCTCTTCAGCATCCGTCGCACCACCGCGCCTACAGAATACACTGAAGCTCATCATGCACCGTCCATCTCATAAACGAATCTCACACTCAAATTACATTCTGAGCTGTCCGCCCACAAGAAGACCGGCATCCTTTTTCCTCAAACTGATAAACACCGTCTGATCATCAGTGTTGGAAGAAAAAGTAGTGGTGATCATGCGGCAGAAATGTGTTAGCATATCACGTATTCTCTTTGTCTTATATCTTTTTGTTCTCTTCGTGCAGCGAAGGCGTGAGGCAGACACTTATTAAAGGTCCCCATTCGCCAACCGTCGTCTCCATCCAGTCTTCGTCTTCCCTTTCCCACCTCCCTGTCACTTTCCCTCAGAAAATAGAGAAAGATATTTCCCTCTCTCCACTTTCCCACCAGCCTCCCGTCGCCTCCAAACCTTCGCCTTGCCGCTCACTCCCCCTTTCATGTCAGCGTAGTGAAGGGAACTTCCCTCTCCAATTTGCCACCACCCAAGTAAAGAAGGGTACGTCCCTCTCCAATTTCCACCTGCCAAACGTGGAAGGTGGAAACTGGGACCTCAACTGCTGACGCACTAAAACGAGAGAAATAGCCCAATGTAAAAACGCAGCCACAGCTGTCGCTCCGCTGGCGCAGGATTGAGCATATTCCGTTCCATGCAGGGGAACACTGGTTGTGCATGGGTGATATCAGCTCAGCTGAACCGGGAAGAAGGCGCGCGCCTCGTGTGTGACTATGTGACAGATCCTGCTCCAACTCATGGGGCTCACTCAAACCGAACACACTTTCGAAATTAGAACGTAGAAATAGACCACGGAATCAAAGAAACGCAATCTGTAACAAAGTCAAAGTTGACTATATTCAGTTTCCGTTCTTTCCTGAGCTGACTCCTAACAACCTATGTACTGGGTTGAAATTCATATATAAAGCTAGTTTCCGGGCAAGTCATTGTAATTTATTAACATTAGATGATCATCACGATCAAATTTTGTTCTTGTTTGACCAGCACCATTCGAGCTTCCACGTGGCATACAATTTCTTCGCGGCAACTGGTTTCCGCAGTGAAACATCACCGTTCTTGTCGCACGTCTGCTCGCGGGGTGCCTGAAATACCGGTGCCTATTCCACGGGGGCGGCACACTAGGACAAGATTTTGATTTCGGGGCATTTGAAGCAATTTTTTACCGCTATCAGTTCACTCTTGTTCCGGGGTTCTTGCATGGTTTTTGGAGGGAACCTGCGCTTGTCCAGATCGGTTTCTCTCCTGCAGCTCACAGCACACTGCCCAATAGCGGTTATCTTCCGCTAATTCTTGGTGGCCCCGCGCTTCCTCCAGCTGCCTGAACTCGGACGCCGGGATTACTTCCGGATTTTGTTTCCAGCATCGCTGTCCGAAAACGCGTCCGTGGAATGGCGATGGCGACTCCCTCTGCGCTTCCGACTGGCGCTGCGCTGTCCTCTAAGCAGGGCAGTCGACATCTTTGGAGAGTGTTTCACACCATGCAGCGCCCTTATCAGGTTGCTGATTACACAGAGGGAATTCGCTCGCGCTTAATGTTAATGAGGATACATTTACGCAACAAGCGGCCCGTCAGTTTTTTCCGCACTATGACTCCACCTCTACGTCTAATCCTAACTTATCGTTTGCAGAGCCCTCCTATGGGATTAATTCTGACCTAACCATGGCAGAGCTGCTGCCCTCCACTGAACGCTTAAAAGCTGCCACTACTCCCGGACACGGCGGCATGCATAATTACTTAATCCGTAACTTGGAAGGGACGGCTTTGCAAACCCTACGTGATACTTTCAACGACGTGTAGCATTCTGGCGTCATGCCGGGTGAGTGGAAGCACTTTGGTTCCAATACCCAAGTCAGGTCAGCCTCTAGTATCTTTCTCGGCCCTGCCTCCAATTTCCCTCACGCCGACCACCTGGAAGTTTTATGAAAACATTCTCGCCGCATGGTTGTCGTGGTGGCTGCAATCCAATGATTGTTACCCAGATTCCCAAATTTGTTCCCGCCCACAAATTGGAACGGAGGACGGCCTTGATACTTTGGCTACTGATGTGCTTTACCAGTCTCCGCCGAGTGACCTTGTACGAACCTTGATCGGTACAGACATAACAAAGGCACATGATAACATCCTTCCCGAACAAAACGCACGACAGAATTTTTTGTCGCGCGACACAATTTTGTGTCGCAAGACAAGCTGTCTTGTACCTTGTGTCGTGCGACAAGGTTCGTGTCGTTGGTTCTTTCGCGCGACAAAGTTGTTTGTATTAGGTTCTGCCGCACGACAGACATCTTTCCTGCATTTTATCTTGCGAAGAAGCTCCCTGTCGCAGCATTTGTCGCGCGACAGGTTTCTGTCGCAGGTACTGTCGTGCGACAGAGGGAGTCGTGCCGCGCGACAGAGATTGCGTGCCTCAGCAAAGTTGCCTGTCGTAGGTTCATTCGCGCGACAGACTTCTAGCGCGCATCTTCTCACGCGACAAAAGTACCTGTCGTGCGGCCTGTCGCGCGACACAACAGCTTGCCGCGCGACAGATATCTGTCGTGGGATGTGTCGCGCGACAGATACCTGTCGTGGATTGTGCCGCGCGATAGATATCTTGCGTGGGATGTGTCGCGCGACAGATACCTGTCGTGGATTGTGCCGCGCGATAGATACCTATTGTGGGATGTGTCGTACGACAGATTCCTGGTGAGGGTGATTGTTCTACTGCAGAATTCTAGAAATGCTGTCGTGCTGTCGTGTGACAGCGATAGGATCAAATTGACCAAAGATGCTTCAAAGCGCGTTCACTGTGGCGAGTCGCGAAGAGGATGCGAGGTGCTCTGGTCTGTTGGTGGCGGGCACCGAGCGAAATTAAGTGCTCATTCACACTGGCGAATCGATTTTTCAACTTGCTTCCCGCGACCTGGCTCTCTCATTGAACGAGAGTTGGCTTAAAGGAGAGGCACTGCTCGAGCACCCACTTAAATCTCTTCGGTTTCCACATGACAGTGTAACGAAAGTAGTGCATGCTCAAGAGTATAATGCGGCTTTGAAATTTAAGCCCAGAAAGCTGTAATACACCAGCGACGAAGCCAGCGGTGCCTGCGTATCCGCACGTGCTTGCGGTGGCGGCATGTATAGCCAGCCACGACAGCGCCTGCACACCAATCGGCGTGCGCAAGTCGAATGGCGCTACTGAAAGTAAGTGTCCTCCTGGCTTCTGCGACATGTTCAAGCCATGTAACATAATGTACCGCTACTACTACATGCGCAGAAAAGGCAAAGGACACTTATACGCGCGTCGCGGAACAGAAAGTCGTTTATCGTCAATCAGGGAAAATTACTCGCCATAATCATCCGGCTACACAAAGGCAGCATGTATGTACATGCACGCAGTTCTCTGTATAAATGTTCAAAGCAACCCCGATGTCATTTTTCCGTGCTTCAGTTTTAAGAGCGTCAGCTAGCTCCTACTGCTTCGTTTGTCAAGGACACATCTGTCTGCAGGGAAGGTCAAAATGGCCAAGACAGTTACCACACTATATCATATAGCAACAGCGGGTGCGTAGAGCCTCAGTTGTCACAGATTCCTTCGATCCGTTTTACATATGCCAGTATAGCGGCTATCGAAGCGGAACCCCAGGGTCCCCATTTGTATCAAATTTCTGGGCCGCCCGTTTGACGATGAATTATTGAAGTGGTGTCATTTGACTTGTCATGTTCCTGAGGATAAATAAATATTTAGATGAAGCCCAAAATAAGTGTGGGATTCGCACCGACGACCTTTTCGCCTCCAAACCGTGCATTCCAGGGACTTCCAGACAGCCATATGGCCTGATCGTTTGTCGCAGAGGGTTCCGGATGCGGTCAAACGATTCGGCTCGTTGTAATGCACACGTTTATACAATTCGTTAACTGATATATAAGGAGGAAACATACCGGACATAGCGAACGGGGTTGTAAATCGCAATAGTAGTGCAAAATCCTTGACGCAGAGGGCGCTGCTTGTATCTTACAAGGAATGTTTACGAAACGTAACGCTTTCAGATATTGGTATTTTGTCTTCTCCACGTTTGTTGAGCACCCCGATCTAAACACTTGAAGCTCTCGTAGCTAACGCACTTAATTCCAACACTGATACATTGTTGGCGGAGAATTTTTTTAGCGGCAGTGACGTGCTGCTTATCATAAAATAGCAAAAAAAATACTTTACGACGTCGTTCATTGCTTCACTGAAAATTTCATGACGGTGACACGAAAATGTCGCTAAATATAGAGAACAGCGTACGCAGCCGAAGGTGAAATGGGGCTGCCGGCGAGTTTGAACCGATTTGATTCTCGGTCGAAATGAGAATAAAGTCTTGGGACTGACGTCAATCGCGCGCTTTCAAGAGTTTCGCCTGCTTTGACACAGTCTAGCGCCTGTGCACCCACGCTCGGTCCTCTAAACTGCTCTGGTCCCAGTGTGACTCTGTGCTACGACAATCTGAGCGAACAGGAGGATGTCTGGGGGTTTTGATGTGCACCACGGCCATACAGTTAAGCGCCATGATAAAGTACGGGCGCCCTTCTCGGGGCCGGCATGCCAGCCTGGATGCCGGCCGCCAGCGTCAGAAAAATGCGACAGTAATGTTTGTTCAAGTCCATACTAAGCCGTCGGATGGAGTATCGTTGGCCAATATCGAGTCGTTGGTAGAAGCGATAACAGGAACACAAACAAATGCCTTCCCACAGCGCCTTTAATTGCTGGTGCTCAATCGCGGCTCTCCTGGCCTCAGCTGGCTCCGCTCCTGAAGGTGTCGCGGAAGCCGAACATATCTTTGTTTTACTATGAGACGAGGTTCACAGTAAAACGATGACGAAAGCAGCACCTCACTGCTAGCCAGTTTCGAAGTGCACTCAGCTGCTGCATCGATGTGAAACCGGCTAGGCTTAGCGACGACTAGGGCGGCCAGGGGGTAGCGCGTAGTTCATTGCCCGGTGCGTCCACGGTCGGCGTCGTTCCCGAAAGCTCGGCTCGCTCACTCCGGCTGGCTCACTGATTGCCTCAACAGCTTGCGACTTTCACTCGGAAGGCTGGAAAATCGAGCAGCGAGCGACTGACCTGCGACTGAGCGATACTTAATGCCCACGCTTGCAGTACTGCATGGTGAACAACTTTTAACGCCCATATGCTTGGGTTATCGGCTGCGTTGCGGCGAGTCTTAGTTAAGATCGTCCGCGACGCCATCGTCACCGTTCGTGACGCACAGGCTGAGAACTTCAAATCCAGTATGTGCAAAAACAGCTCGTATTTATTGTATCGATACGAACTCGAAAACACGGCTGCTTCGATGCGCAAGTGGGCTCTTTATTTTGAAACTACACGCGATCAGATGCGACGAATGCTAGCCGCTGTTGCATACTAGCTAAAGTGTGACGCAAGTATCGACGTAGTTTCGAAACGCTGTTCATATCAAAGCAATCCGCTTGTACTGGTCACAGATTAAGCTGTCAAAGTTTCACGATCTCCTGTGAGCGTGCCAGTGTCGCGCAAATTAATGCATCGCAGCTGCTCTCCATCGTGCCAATTGCGTTAAACTTATCCACGATATTCGCCAGCTTAAGATAAGGCGCATTTCTTCGTTGTTTTTGTCGCAACTTTGTGATTTTATCTGGCATCAAACGAAATTTCTTTCCGTCAACAGCGTCGTCTGCTCCTTCGCCTGCTCCGTCGTCTGCTAGGGCATCCGGGTCACTTCAGGAGATCACAGGATCGCAGCTTCTACAAACATTCCAGAAAAAAGTAACTAAAAGCGCATTAATATTCATAAATAATGTAAAAATAATTTTTAAAGAATGGACCGTTTTTGTTATTGAGATAAATTAAATATTTATGGTTTAAAAAACAAACTTCTTTGTCGGTTGCAATTTTCCGACGACGCGAAAGCGCAGCCGTCGGCGCCATTGCAGCGCAAACGACGCGTCGAGTTTTGTATTTGCCTCTTTGAGGCATTGCTTGAGTGCTTGTACGGCGGACACGTGTGAAGAACGCATTCAATAGGAAGGGGAGCAGGAGTGTGTTTTTGATGCCAACGGCCAGAATTACAGCCTGTCAACATTGGCGAGTTTCAACGGGTAATACCCCTGTTACACGGGCGTTTTCCACGGCAGTTCAGTTGACTCTCAGTTGAACTGAACGGCAGTTAGCGGTGTTACACGGCAGTGCTAACTGCCGTTGAAATCTCAACGGCAGTTGAGTTCGACTGAGATCGGGGGTCCCAGTTGAACGGCCAACTGACAAGATGGCGACCTAGGGACCGAAAAACTTGCCCTCTTACTGGATTGTCTTGGCTCAGTGTGCTTCGAACCCGCAAATTTCTACCGCAAAGCAAAAACTACACAAAAATAATTGTCACTATAGTAAGGAATATATACACTGCGATCATTTACAACAAGAAAAAAAATGCACACACTGCTTTTTTCTTATTTAAACTTCCCTCTAGACGCGAGGTCATGTGGTTAGAGTGCTAACTGAACTGAACGCGAAGTGCTCGTGTAACAGCTGGCGATTCCAGTTGAGTTCAACGGCAGTTGAAATCCTCAACTGGCGGTTAACTGAACTGTCGTTGAAAACGCCCGTGTAACACGGGTATAAGCCAAGTAGAAAGAATGTGCTACGACGTCTTGTCATCTGTAAAAGCGAACGAAGACTCCTGCGCGGTTTTACTAAGCCTGGATGAATCGCATGACCGGTGAGTCCCGCTCTGCGTTTCTTTGCTAATGATCTGTATTCACACGCGCTATTTGTATGGGGCTATATAGGGATGTGAGTGGAGGCGGTCTGCATGCGGTTGCCGCAGCCATAATGCGGCGCCAAAAAAGCAGGGCCTATATCCTGCATGACAAGTGTTGTTCTCAGTTTCTTTATGTGCGTTTAGTACTCGCGTGCCGTGGTAAATAAAAATGACACCAGATATCACAACAGAGTTACTCTTTCGCTTGCTAGCGCTTCGACGCTCTGTGCAAAAGCATGGATTTGCACTGCGTGGAAGACGATGAGCGAGAAGTGCCGCGCGGCGGAGCGCTCGAGCTAGGCCAGCTGCGATCAGACACCGCACTATTTTGCTCGGGGTTGGTACTTATCGGATTAGTGCTTGTGCCTTAATATTCGTCATAATAAATTATTCTGAGACAGTGATCGCATGCGAAAGGCTGGTGCATATTCCTCGCCTTGTCATTGGTAAACTTGTGTGTGATTCCCCAGTGGAACAGGATTAGAGGCAGTGTTATGTCAAAGTTAGATGAACGTTGTGTCTCCTGAGCTTTAAGCGTCGATGCTTCCTCTCCTTCTGAGCACCGCGAGCTGTTGGAGATGCAACTGCACACTTATTTCGGATTTCTACCTTTTTGCTATATCCTTCGCTTGTGAGGCCCGCATTCAAGTCGTTCGCCATTGTCGATGGTTTTTGTCACTTATTTTTACTTTGTTTTTATTCTTGGTTGCGTGTCATCAGCTGTGCTGCCGGCAATTCTCCGAGCTCGAAACTCTTCTAAGGAACGGGATCCTACCCACAGACCTCCCATCACCGCACTCACGAGAGTTCTTTGGTATTTTTTGTTTTTCTGGCCCTTACTTGCATTGCCAGTCGACAAATTTGTGCATTTTTTAATTGTATGCAGATATTTTAAATGCGCTACTAATTTTTTTATGATGCTAAGCTGTGCTGTGAGATTTCAAGCTTCTTGCTAGTGAAGGCATGCTTTTTCCATTCTCTCTTCTCATTTAACCAAGGCAGACTGGTTGCAACATTGAATTTAATTCCTAGACATTGGTGCAAGGCACAATGATAGGAATTAATTAAAACCTGCAGATCCTATATTCAAATTGGTGTGCAGTATTTCAGCCATCTCATCTTTCAGTGTGGTTATAACAGTCATTGCGACTCTTCTCAAAGAATGTATATGGGTGCATTACATAAAATCTGTTCATTTATTTTGTCATGGGCAAGCTCATTGGTTTTTTATTTACTTATATTATGTCTAATTTTAGTTTTTAAAGCAGTCGATGATTTCCTCTCTTGTCATTCATGACATGGCTACAGCCACTGACAGCTGTTGCTCTGGATGTATTTATTTGCAGTTGTCAGCTGCCAGCATCTATTGGGCCATGCGTGGTTCCTGCCTTCGCCTGTGTCATCCCTCCTGATCTGTTCATGGTAGTTATTCTTTTTCAGTGATGCATATCTTAGCTGCCTATTTAGACAAATATTTTCAACATAGGCTTGCAGCTAGGTTTATAAATGCATGCAAACTCTACATGCACTTCACAGCAGTACCTCAGCCTATAATTACCGGAACTGTAGACTTGTACAAAATATAGTCGCTGATGTAGCTCTTGAGGCAGCTGCTGTTAACATAAACGTGCTTTGACATTGCACGCCTGTTGCCTGGTATGCATATGTGTCCTCGAAAAGGACCTATATGTTCATTTATCTCTATAAAAATTTGGGCTCTACAGTGATGCTTTACCAGTATCTCTGATACAGAGACCAAATTGTCAGTAATGTAAAATTGCACGATGACACCAATCCTTGTATGGCATAGCATCCTTGCAATGCACTGGGCAAGCTGCTGTCAGCACAGATTTATTGCTGGTTTATTGCCATAGCATATGGTTATACTGCACAGTTTGTACCTCTAACTTAAAGCTGCATCCTTGAAAAATTTAAAATTAGTTGAAGGAAAAAATGAAGGAAATGCAAGAGTAACTGTATCAAATTTTGGTGGACACTTTAACCATGATATAAGGGAGGGATATAGAAGAGAATTAAAGAAGAGCTGCCCTAGTGGGTGGCTGACGCCCTTGTTATATGCCCCTCTTTAGTTAAACATACCTCGCAATTAGCACATTTGGTGCAAAACAAACATGAGACTTGCACACTCACGAGCACCCTCATGTCAGTAAAACAAAGTGCCAATGTTGCCGTACTTAAGAGCTTTGCTCTTAAAAGCGCAGCTGACTGCTGCTCAAAGTTGAGAGCAAAAATATGTCTACTTTTCCTCATGTGCAGTCCGCGGTGCTGGTGCCATTTGCAATGGTGATTGACATTGAGTAGCATGATACGCAGTCCATTCCTGGAGTTACTGATTTTGTCTGTCTTGTGAATGTGCCGTTAAAATTAGTAGTGCAGAACAATGGTTCTCCTATTCATCTTAGGTAACTGTGTCCTGTGCCACATGCTACCACCCTTTTCCTCAAATTTCCTAATCTCATTTAGCCATCTGATTGCCACCCATTCATGCATATACCTACTCTTTGAATCCTCCCAGTGTTTTAGTGTGGTATTGCTTATATCTTCTCTGCATTATGCATGCATTGCACTTCCTCTTTTTCGATTTAGTCAGGATATCTCTGTTCTTGTTTCTTGCATAAGCATAAGAGGCGACTCAAGTGCACCATCTGGGCTTGTGATGCAGTGTGTAGGGCCCTTTCGTTTTTGGGTGAAACCTGGTTTCTTCCTACTGTTTCACCCATAAAGATTCGTAAAGATCAGGTTCAACACAATTTCTGTGCAAATGTGCCTGTAAGAAAGTGTGGTTATAAGGTGCACAAAGCCGAAGAACTGCTGGACTGTAGTGGATGTCGGATATTTCTTCTGACAGATTTTTTAAACAATTCTGGCTATTTTATTTCCCTTTTAATGTTTATTGTTTGTCGGTTGCTTATTATTTTTGGATAAATTGAAAACTGCATGTACTGACTGGTATTTCATTGCAATAATTATACCCATAATTATGAAGCTGTGTTGGAAGGTAGGTGTGCATTTAGTATGTGTGCTTTGAATTTCAGTGATTGTTTCTGCAATGCAAAATGGACGACCGGTCTCTGCTGTGCGAGTTTTTTGCAATGGAGTGAAAGTAACTGGAGCAGCATTTGCTACTGTGTCACCCAGCCAAAAGTTGTCCCACAGAACCACTGAGCTTCTGAATACCTATGGCTTAAAGCTCGAAGCTCTGGTTGCCCTTTCAGAGGTTTTCTGCATTAACCAGTGCAAGCCCAAGGGCTCAGAGCTAACAAGCATTTGAAACCATAGAGCTATACACAGTAGTTCTGGGACCGTGCAGCAAGTCAGTAATGAGGTCACAATAAACATGGTTTACTGTAGAAAGCTATTGTAAAAAAATAACTGCGCTCGCAGAAAATGCTGTTTTTTTCGTTAGCCAGTCATTGAAACAAAGCAATGCATGTAAAATTTGATATCTCGCTGATCCCTCATTTTTTTCCAGCTAAAGACCAAGAGTTGCATAGAAGTTGTGCAAGCCACCAAGTTGCGTGTGATTTGTGCCAGGGACCTGGAGCATGCTGGGAAATTAGTGGATGGCCAGTGGTATTCACTCAGTAAGGCAAGCTTTTTCTGTAAGTACAGTTTTTGGCATGGCATTGCTTAGAGATGCATGCATTAAACAGACTACTCTGTACCTGCCCATGCTTCAAGAACAATGGAGTACATGAAAAAAATTGATTGGCAAAAAAAACTTGCCGCTTCTGTTATTTTTTTTTCAGGAAAGTATTTTCCATTTAAAGGGCTCAGTGTGCTGAGAAAACTTTAAAAATTAATACTATGTGCTTGTGGCTTTTTTTTCAAATTTCTCCTTCCACGTCTATGTTGGCCTGACCTTGTAGCTTGTGTGCTAGATATTGGCTGCTACCTACAGTTCACTTTTTTGTTCTCTTTAATTGCTTGTCACGTTCTTTGCGTGGCAGTGTCATGCAGTTTGGGAAGTAATCCGATCTGATTTCTGCATTGGTCTGAAGTGCAAGCATTTGCGTGTGGGGCAGGTTTATGGTGTCCCCTTGTTTGCTGTAAGTGCAGTTTGGCCATGAGGGTTAGTCCTTTTTTATTTTGATGCAGTGTCATTTACTTCATGCATAAATTAATGAAGTAAGCACTATTTTTTGTAATAAATGAACATTTATTATAGCTACGGCCATTATAAGTGCATTTGACCCAAAAATAGCTGTCTTCCGGCATTCAGTATTACATCTTAAAACCAGCCAGAAGACACAACACAGGAGAAGAGATGAGCACAAGACGAGGCTGGTCTAAGAACTGAAATTGTATTGAAGGAAAGCGGCAAAAGAAGACCTGCAAAGAGATTCACGCGCACAAAACCCCAAAGCAGTGAGAGGGCAAAAAACAATCGAAAGGCAATGGCGTACTAGTAAACCATCTTAAAAACTTTTTTCTTACAGTGAAGGTACACTGACAGTTTAGCCAGGCACATGTCCTTAGCCTTACCGATGTAGTAAGCCTCAACTATATCAGGACAGATTGATCACTTCCCTAAACCACTGATGTGCCGCAGAAATCAGGCGTGCAGAGAGAAAGGTCGTCCTCCGATTGCATTCACGAGATTGAACGTGCAGTGTCAGGTAAGCATTCACCTTCCTCTCTATACAGTGAAAGTGCTCTCAGCCAGGTCCACATTCAGACATCTGCCTGTCTGCTCATAGTAGTTTCAGCTACAAGGCAGCAGAACGCAAAAAAAACGTTTACTTTTGCAAGTGGTGAACATTTGTTATCTGCCACTGTGCATAGCGGACGATTACCCGTAGTTGTATCAAGCCTAGTTTGAACGGTGGTGCAAAGGGCTCCTACATCACTTTTAGCTGTCAAGACAACAGCAACATCATACTTTGGTGCAACTTTCTTGGGACGGTGCGAAATGGCATTGGAAGTAAGGTATAGAGGCCGCCTTTTTGTGCTGCTCAACTACGTCAGCATCATGCGAGTGGTGTTCCGTTCCCTTGAGCGAGTAAAAACACACTCTGACAGGTGCACGAGATGGGCACGTGGGAACCCAGGTGCCATTGGCTTGGAAACCTGCTCCGACAATGCATTCTCAAACCTGATGGCATGACTTCCATGAAGCGGTCGTGATGCATGCGATTGCCAGCCTGTCCTTCACCAGCCTCGACTAGTTCGACTCATAGCTAAGAGGCTTCCCAATCTTGGGCTGTGGCGCCAACATATGTGGTCGTCTGCAAAGCGCAGGTCTCAATCTAGAAACTGCAAATGGTTATTAGTGAAATTCAGACGTAAAAGATAGGCTTCGACCGCATGCCTAAAGATTTCTAAAACATCTTATGCCAACTTATCTGAGCCCTCCTTCTGCAAGAAAATTAGGTAGCTATCAACATAACGAAATGCTACTATGCCGAGGTTTTCCAAATGGCTTTGATGCGGTATCGACTCTGGACAGAAGAATGTCGCGGAGGAACAGTATGACCTGGAACCCTGTGCATACTCCTGATTTCTCATGTAAATACCGCCCTACCAACTCACAAAAGTGGAGTTCTGTGGAGTTCTAGTTTCTTGTGGGCAGCAACCTGGGCAGGTGCTCTGCAGTGCGCATCGACATGGAGGTCCTGTACTATTCATTGTCACATGATAGACCTCTGAGGCGTGTGCAAAACTGCATCAGGGTGAACAATGAACATGCTTTTACAGACGACTGCGAGATTTTGGTTGCTGGCTTCATGGGGCTGTTCTTTTACTGCAAATCCGCATTTGTAAGTTGGCAGGGCGGTATTTACATGCAGGTCGTACCTTTGCTCAGCAACATTTTTTTGTAAAAAGTCGATAAGGCATTAGAGCCCTGTTTGCAAGACCTTGGCATAGTAGCATTTCGTTATGTTCATCACTACCTAAATTTTCTGGACATGGAAGGCTCAGATAAGTTGGCACAAGATGTTTTAGGAGTTTAAGGCGTGCGGTCAAGGCCTGTCTTGTACATCAGAATTGTCTAAGCAGAACCGTTAGCAGTTTCTTGATGCAGACCTGTGCTTTGTGGACGACCATGTTTGTTGGGGCTACAGCCAAAGATCGGGGAAGGCTCTTTTTAGCTACGAGTCGGACCACTCATGGCTGCGGAAGGATGGTGAAGAGGTGTATTTGTCGCTGATTAGAGTCAGTAAAGATGCACACTTGATGGGTGTGCAATTGCATGCATGACATCAGCTTTACATAAGTCATGCCATCACTGTGCTGAGGATGCATTCTTGTAGCAAGTTTTGAAGCTAATGGCAGCTGGGTTCCCACTTTCCCATCTCACCAACCTGTCATAGTATGTTTTCCCTCGCTTGGGGGTAAGGAACACACTCTCGGATGATGCTGATATACCTTACCTCCACAGTATTTCACAGTCTCAAGAAAGTCGCGGCAAAGTGTAATGCTGCTGTTGTCTTAACAGTTAAGTGCAAGACAGGAGGCCTTTGCGCCTCTATTAAAAAAAGGCTTGATAAAACTGGGTAATCGTCCACAATAGAAAGAGTCACAAAAAAAGGTTCACCACTTGCAAAAGTAATGGAGTTTATTGCGTTCCACAGCCCTATGGCTGCAACTACTATGGGCAGACAGGCCGATATCTGAATTTGCACCTGACTGAGCACTTTCACTCTATAGGGGGAAGGCAAATTCTAATCTGGCACTGCACGCTCAATCTTGTGAATGCAAATCTGACGATGACTTGTCTCTTTGCACGGCTAATTTCCACGACACATTAGTGGTTTACAGAAGGGATAAATCTGTTGGTAGATAGTTGAGGCTTACTACATTGTAAGGCTAAGGACACGTGTGGCTAAGCCGTCAGTAAACCTTCGCCATAAGGAATTTGCTTTTTTAGATGATTCATTAGTATGCCAGTGACTTTTGATTGCACTTCGCCCTTTCACTGCTTTGGGTTATTGTGCGCCCGTATCTCTTCGCAGATCTTGTTTTGCGGCTTTCCTTCAATGATGCCGCCATGGTGGCTCAGTGGTTATGGCGCTCGGCTGCTGTCCCGAAAGATGCGCGTTCGATCCTGGCCGTGGCAGTCGAATTTCGATGGAGGCGAAATTTTAGAGGCCTGTGTACAGTGCGTTGTCAGTGCACGCTGAAGAACCCCAGCCATAGCCTGAGTTGCTTTGGGATGTTAAACCCTCAAAAATCAAATACTCAAAACCTTCAATGAAATTTTTGTTAGTCCAGCCTCTTCTTGATCTCATGTCTTCACGTGTGTCGTGTCTTCTGGCTGGTTTTAAGGTGAGTCAGTACCAACTCGGCCAATCTTGAGCCTTGTTCAGTATTACATTTTAAATAAAGTGAGAGCTTTACTAGGCTATGTTGCTGGGGATCGTGTCCACAGCAGTTGTGGGCAACTCAGAAGAGATAGCATCATACGAGTGGTTGTAATTGGAAGAGGATGATGTGAGGATGCTGTGCGAAAAAATTTCTTATCGGATAATTATTTACAGCCAAAAATGTCCAAAAAGTGGCTGGGCCAGAGAAAAAGTGCCGCGAAATTTGAAAACGCTGAAAGTAGGTGGAGCTACAGCGCAGCGCCAAATTTGGAGAACTGGAAGTATGGACAAAGCCAAAGCTTGGCGCCAAGTTTGAAAACTTGAAATGAGCAATCACGTCACCAGTGATAGGTGACCTATACGTAACCAGGAGATAGGAAAAAGAATGATAAATTAGAGGCAATTAGGTAATTAATGAGAAGCTAAAGGCACTGAACGGGTGATTTGACTGGGCGGGTATTCAGTAAGTGGGCGGGAATGATGCATGGCAGAAAATTTGAAAACTCGAAATGGTTGCTGGGATTAAATGAGGGTAAAATAAGAGTTAATTGATAACCAATCAAGTCAACGAGAAAACAACCATGGCACCAAATTTGAAAGGCGACCAGTGTCGAGGAGGCATCAACGCTTTCACATTTTTTTTGTGCAGGTAGCTGCGGTGATCTCTATATTTTCTTTTTTCAGCCAAGACAAAGACCACTTCTCTTGGCTCATGGGCGATGTATCTAGAAACCTGCGGCCAGGACAACGCTGAACAGGGTGCGTCAGCAAGCTCGAAAAAAAGCACAAAACAGTAAATAAAAATTGATCATTTTCATTTCAATTCTAGTGGTTTTGGGCATGAATTACTCTGGAATGCACAAAGCTTGTGTTAATTGACAGGCGACCATTAACAAGCTGTGCGTTTTTGTGCATTGCCTACTCCAGAACACACAAACCCTGTGTTAATTGGCAGGTGACACAGTAACGACTGTGACAGTGTACGAGCACTACACAAGACACACTACAGAAGACAAGACACACTACAGAAGACAGACTATGGAAGTCAAGACAGACTACAGAAGGCAAGACAGACTACAGAAGACAGGACAGACTACAAAAGACAAGACAGACTACAGAAGACAAGACAGACTACAGAAGACATGCCCAAAATACGACAAAACTACAGACTACAGAAATTTTCTGTCTTGGAATCCTGTAGTGTGTTTTGACTGGGTTCACTCTGCCATTCCTGCCCCCCTTCAAGCTCTTATACCGCATTTACACGGGCACCCTTAACCATGGTTAAGTAAACTGCGGTTACCCTTAACTATAGTTAGCCGCGCTCACACGGAAAGCCAAACTGTAGTTACGCCACTAACCGTAGTTACCGTAAACCGAGCTGGCTAACCTCCGTTTGCGCTTAACCGACAAAATGGCGGCGTCCGCGGAAGGCATGGAGGCAGCAGCAGCAGTGTCGCAGGAATCGTCCTCCCAGAGGCGTGTCAACTGGCCTGATGTAACAACAGTGGCTTTGATTCGCATCTGGGAGGACCAGCTACCCGCTCTGCGGGGAAATACGCGCAATGCGCGTATATACGCTGCCATGGCGGCGGAGCTGAACGCCGGGCTAGCGCCGGGCGAAGGCCCCTACCCTGCAAAGCAGGTCAAGCAAAAAATGAATAATCTCAACAAAAAATACCGGTAAGTGCTATCTTTACTCTCATTGCATTGCTCACCTAGCGCTGTTTTTATGGCGCGACGTCAGCCCCACGTGTGCGGCAGCAGTGTGTTGGTTCAGCAACGTGCAAACTTTTCGCCGTCGTCGCGTATTGTTTACCTCGCGAGCGCCCAAGATGTTTCAATTATGTATGTACTCATATAAGAATTGAACAACGAGTGCCTTGTGACAGGAGCAGCGTATGTTACACAGCGCCAGTCCGTTATTTTTCTTCGTAAACTGCGTAGTTGTTGGCCTAACAAAAGATGACACATACCCACACTGGGGGATCGGCCAAGAATCGGGTGGCTATTCACCTGTACTGAGTTAATAAAAAAGAAAAGCACCTTTTCCTCTTCGTTTGTGTACGCGTGCATGCACCGCTCTGCATGCAAACTTTGTCTTTCTCATTTTCGCGGCAGTTGTTGTCGTTCAAAGCTTTTGTTTCAAACTGGCAGAGCGCTGTACATAGTGACCTTGCCATACAGCCGCCAGCACGCATGGCAGCACGCATGGTCAGCGTTGTGATCATTACTTAGCTCCTATTTAACTTGCACTGATTGATTGGCAGGCAAAATTCTCATTCAATCAACTTCCGCTCAAGTGTAAGCATTGCGTGCAGAACCGAATACAAGTGCTTCAAAATTTCACTGTTTTTTTTCTGAGTTAAGGTGTCTTTATAGAGTGCTCGGGTACTTCTGGCTACCAGCTAAGGTAACAGTTCAGCAAATTTCTCGATTTTCTGAAATATATAACTAGGCCTCACTGGCCTACTATGCAGATATTGCTACAATGCTATCAGCTGAACCAATCACTTGAAAAGCTCCAACTGGTGCAGTTAAGAGACATTTTCACCAGTACCTGCCAGTTGGTGCCTGCATATTGATGTAACATTTGTCTTAAGTACCAGTGTTCACAGGAAGTTTGATGGCCTAAAGAGATCACCAAGAGCACATTTATTATTGAAATCATTTCTATCTTTCCAGGCAGCTGAGACGAACTGGAACTGCCACTGGCCTCCTGGTGTCCCGTGGCAGTTCTACTGGCAGCTGCAGTTTCCTCGGCAGCCTATCCATCAATGATGATGGGCGGGTCGAGGAAAGTTTGGAGGTAATTTACAATTTCAAACATTACCCATTATTAGACCGCTCAGTCACTGTGGAATTCCATCACTATGAATTTTTTTAAATATACAGAATACTGCACAAGGCACGCCGGCTGCGGATACTAGAGAACTGAGTAGAAAAGGGAGGGAAGAGGTTGCACAGAAAAAAACGACACTTGTACAACCATGGTTGTCAGGCAAGCGCGAACAAAAGGTTCTTAACCCAGAGCAGTTCAATCCAAAGTGTCATACTGCAGTTACCACCTCATCTCTATCTACTTTGGTTCATTGGCTTGGCCTCTTGCCAAGGTTATATACCAAGTGGCACGTAGTTGATTACTTGTAATCTGTTACTTGTAATTGAATACATTTTATGTAATTTTGTAATCAATTACTTTTTCAGACTAACATTACGGGTTATACAGTTATCCTTTATTTTTATAGCATTGTTTATTGCCTCTGGGCATAAGGGGAGTTGGGAAGAAAAGAGAAAGGATATAAGTGGCGAAATTGAGGCCACGTCTCAGTTACGGCAGGAGTGAGGGCAACCTCTACCCGGATCCTCCGGAGCACAATCTCCTCTGCACGGGTAAAACCGTGGGGCGGAGGGTTATCGCACTCTGAGGGACGAGAGCACGTGTGTGGCGCTGGAGGTGTTCCTTGTGAGGAGGGTAGCATCATCTATACTGAGGAATTGAGGCATTGATGTGGGTAGGGTCGGCAAGCAGGTTGCAGAATCTGCAGAGCTTTGTGAATTGATTAGGTCACGTGGGACCCACTCAATTCGAATGGCTTGCGGGATGCGAGCCACCAGGCGATGTATATTCTGGCAGATTTCTGGGCTGCGGCTGACGCGTCGGAGTAGACGTATTTCTTGAAGGGCGTCAGTGCGGATGATAATGTGGGCTGTAGGGAAGCAAGGTAACTGCGGCTACAGAGGGAAGCGAGTCTTGTATAGCAACCAGCTCAGCACAGAAGGAAGAAGGTTCCGCGAATCGAAACCTGACCGTCTTGTCAAGTGCAGGCTTGCAGGGACAGTAAACTGCAGTTGTTGTTACACAGCCCTGGATACTGACATCAACATATATAATAATTGAGCCGCGTTATTATTATAAAATATATAATAATGTTAGCCGCTTAGTCGTGCGGCTAAAATACCTCTGTGAGCTTGCACAGTGTTGATTTTAGAGAAATAGGCCGGAAGTTGCCAAGATCCGTCGGTGGCTTCCCTGCTTTTGTAATTGGGATCAAAGTGGCCAATTTCCAGGTCTCAGGAACAGAGCCGTTTAGCCATACTGGGGCGGTAATTGACCACTGTAATCAGTTACATTTCAGATGGAGTTATTGTAATTGTAGTTGGTAACTTATTTTATGCAACGTGTACAAGACTGGTTATATATTACCAATGACACTATCGATGTCTCATTCATTTTAAACGTGCTATTCATTATTGCTGTTCAGTGATTAGTTTTTGCTAGACTCTACAATTAAGTTCTTCAATAATATATCTATGCAGCTACTAGACTGTGTTAAGTTCTTCAATAATATATCTATGCAGTTATATGCAGATAAAAGATTTGAACTGTCCCTTTGTTCTGGCTGGCATAGGTTGGGGCAGCAGTTGATTGCATACTATTACGGCAGCTTTGACCATTCACCTGGGAAGATGAAAAATGCAATATACTATGTTTGGTCGTGTGCATCTGCCAGTCGTCAATGAGGAGCCAGGCACTGCCGAGGTACTAGCGTCAGGGGAAGACGAGCCCCTCGGAGACAGAGCGGACCCCCAACTGCTGAGCACGTCTCCCCTGGCTGTGCTACCCAATACGAGTGGAACTATGGGCTGCAGCAACCGAGGTGGAACAAGTGGAGGCGGCAGAAGCCGACGCAAGCGGGACAGCAGTTCCGTTGTGCACCAGCTTCTTGCGCTTCATAAAGACGAAGCCGCACAGGCGGTGAAAGCGGAGAAAAGGGCCCACAAATTTAAAAAGAAAATGCTTAGAATGACAAAAGAGGGCAATGATATTAACGCCAGCTTGGTTCGGCTGTTAGACAAGTACATGAAATCAAAAGAGGATAAAGAAAATAATGACAGGTAATTCAATAAAACTTTTTGCTGGGCGAGTTGGTTCATTTTACTTGAGGGGATGCTTGTAGCGCGACAAAAAACAAACAAGGGACAGATGTCGAACGGGACAAGTGCTACTCTCAACTAGTTTTATTGAAAGATCAATCGCACTCATTTATACAATTTCTCTTTTCCTTCAAGAACTCAATCACCAGAACACTCATGCGAATGACTCACAAATTTCACACGCATCACATCAGGCTATTTAAAAACTTATGCTCGTTAGAGTACATCTTTACTGAAGGGCTGGTGGCGCACTCCAGCCCTTTCTTTTTGATATGGAACGCCTCTATCAGTTCCCGTGTTAGTGCGAGCATGAAAAATGCGTCGATAATGGGAGTGGAATGAATCCGGTAGTTCACCGCAAGTCTTGCAAATGCTCGTCATTCCTAAAAAAGACAGAGGTCATTGGTCAAAGCAAATGCGCGCTAAAGCGGGAACTGATATAGGCGTTCCATATCAAAAAGAAAGGGCCGGACTGCATCAGCAGCCCTTCGGTGAAGATGTACTCTGACGAGTATGTTTTTACATAGCCTGATCCGATGCAGGCGTGTGAAATTTGTGTGCCATTCGCATGAGCGTTCTGGTGATTGTGTTCTTGAAGGAAAAAGGAAACTATGTAAATATGTTCGATCGATCTTTCAATTAAACTAGTTGAGAGTAGCGCTTGTCCCGTTCATCTCTGTGCCTTGTCTGCTTTTTGTCGCGCTACAAGCATCGCCTCAAGTAAAATGAACCAACTTGCCCAGCAAAAAGTTTTATTGGACTTCATTTCTAGTACAGTTGTCCCTTCTTTCGTGTTTTCCTCTCCATTGCAAGATTCTGTGTTAGTCACCCACATCACTTGGACGACATGCAAGGCAAGACGCTTGGTGTATTGCATAAGGAAAGGACTGGTGCCGGTAGAGTTGGCTGCCGCCATAGACGTTGAAGATCTCTACGATTCTATTCCCCACAAAGAACTGTTCACCTCTGTTCTTAAGTGCATTGAAGGGAAACCTAGTTTGGGGAGCTGCTCCAAAGACCACTCTTCAAAATATTTACCTGCTTCAGAAGAAGGCCTTAAGAATTATTTTTAACCAACCTTATGATTATCCTTCCGCAGCCCTTTTCACAATAGTAACGTGCCGAGAATATTTAGTCTCTTTGATATACGTCTGTCCTTGCGCTACAAACAGGAAACTTGGGACAAAATTTCAACAATATCTCAAATCGCTAAGCTTGAGCTCCTTGTACCTACATACCCGCTACGCCGTCTGCGGCACTACAACCTTAACACGCCACGAACTAACTATGGGATACAGATGCTTAGATATTATCTACCCGCACTACTCAACCGCCTCTTTGATGCAGGCATTGACATTATTAAATGCAGCAATGCTGACCTCTGGGCGTTCTTTCACTAAATAATTCTCTTTTTTTATGGTTTGTGGCTGTTTCGTATATGGTCGAAATATGCAGGTTCGTTGAAAGCTTAGCGTAACCTGACAGCAAGCCAATCATGTTGTCTTCATTCATATATGTTGAAAATTGTTCTTTTTTATACGTTGCCATTGTGTTCACTGCTGTGAAATTAAGTGCTATAATCTGTATATAACCTTCAGGCGCGAATTAAGACAACAAGAAGGAAAATTGTGATTCCTTCAAATATTGCCTATAAACAGCTACCCAAACTGAGTGGTGTGAAGAAAAACATGTTTATTAAGTCAACAGAAATTTTTGGTGATGTGTACATTTGTACACATGGCGCCTCTAGGCCGTAAAGTATGTCGACAACCACTCACATAGGCAGAACTATTTCCAGGTGCTGTGACTCTTCACAAGTACTTGAGAATGAATTTTCAATGCCTCTCAGCTTGCCCACTTCGATTGCTTCTACTTTTTGGCATGAAATTCATAGTAACAATACTTTGCGGCACTTAGGCAGAGGAAAACTGCGCATTTGCGACAGCAAACTCGAGACTTCGAAACACAGCCTGTGTTTCGGCACCTTTGCGGGAAGTTGGCATTCATGTGAATGGGCCAGTGATTGTTTCCATCAAACCTTGTAGAGTTTGTCGGCATGGGCATGCCGATATGTGAGTTTCGGGCAGGCTTTGCAGAGCTGGTGCTTGGTCTTCCCCTCTTGTTTGGTGCAGTCCTGTTGCTTGCAATCAAGCTCCTTGCAATGTCTGACTGAAAGGCCATAACGTCCTTCACATCTTTTTTTGGCAGTCCCTCTGCATTAGCATCGCGAATGTACTCAAGCCAGCTGTCTTAAAATGCAAAGGAAATGAAGTGAAAGATTACCCTTACTGGCCATTTCTTCGTCTTTGCATGAAGAGGATAGAGCGACATCAAAAAATCCAACTTGTCAACGCCACCCATAAATCGATTGTACTCGGCGATTACCTGCGGGCAGTTGATGTTGACATGCTCCTTTGCTGCTTTACTCCATCTCTTCACCTTAGTGATAGTGCCTAGTCCTACAACTGTAAAGATCATGTTGACTGGACCATTGTCGTGCCAGCGAACAATGACCACGTGTTCCTCTTCAACAATCCTGAAGTCGTAGCTTCCGCGCCCTCCCTTCTTCAGCTCTTTTTCGCTTTTCAGCTCACACCCTAGAAGTCTGTTGGCCCTAATCGTGCAAGACGCTAAAATTCCAAGCAACTTCAGCTCTCGGAAGAGCGGCACAGAAGAAAAATAATTGTCCATGTAGCATCTCATGTTGAGACGATGCGGGAGTGCTTCCACAAGCCGCATCACAACCGAACCACCAAGGCCCAAATGTGAATGGTCGTTGCTTACGCCAGTGCCTTTCCCTTGATAGAGCTCAAAGTCATGAGCCATGCCGTCTGAACTAGGTGAAACTAGGTTTCACTAGTTGTTCACTTATAAGGCATTCATCAATGCTCACGTGGAGTGTCGGCCCGTTTGAAACAAGGGCGGGAGCGCAAAGTGGCGCCAAATTTGATGTGTACAGTTGTACACACCGCCGCTGAAGGCGATATAGAATGTTTAAATCATGCTTCCAGTGCATGCTTTGAATTTTGTATATAACTTGTTCTTTATGTTATATTGCGCGCTTAGTTTGTGTTTCCGCTATTCATTCATGGATTGTGAATTATGCCTTAGGTTTATGTATGCCTTTCTTGTTTGCATGTGACCAATGGTGCCACTGTTGCTGGATGTTGTGGGCCTTGGGAGCTTGTCAAGCTACGGCATTTCTTCCCGGGGCCCACTGCTCTGTAGCAAGAAGTAAATAAACTGAAACTGAAACATAAAACCCTTGGTGTTTATTTCTCCTCTCATCTACAGTGGGACAGTCATGCAGACTACCTGCGAAAGCTTTCGGCTGTTACTGGAATATTGTCACGTTGCCGAATGATCCTTCCTCAAACTGCTAAACTCCAAATATATCATGCCTTGTTTCTTCATATATAAATTATTGCATGTTAGTCTGGGGTGCAACTAAAACAAACAAAGTTCTACTTCTTCAGAAAAAGTAATCCTTCATGTAGCGAATATACAGCCAATGCACACAACTATGCATACTTTACTGCATGTAACATGATACGGGTTGATCGTATATATAAATTTTTATTACTGCAGGTTATGTATTTTTCTACATCTGGTGCTAAAAAGAAAGGGTCGGACTGCGTCAGCAGCCATTCGGTGAAGATGTACTCTAACGAGTATAAGCTTTTAGATAGCCTGATCTGATGCAAGCGTGTGAAATTTGTGTGTCATTCGCATGAGTGTTCTGGTGATTGTGTTCTTGAAGGAAAAAAGAAATTGTATAAATGTGTGCCAACGATCTTTCAATAAAACTAGTTGAGAGTAGCACTTGTCCCAATCGTCTTCTGTCCCTTGTCTGTTTTTTATCCTGCTACAAGCATCCCCTCAAGTAAAATGACCAGTAAATGCAGTAAACATCATACATACTCGTATCATCAACTACATTGACGATCATAGCATTATCTTCGATCATCAGTGCTGTTTTCGCAAGGGCTACTCAAGCGACACCCAACTTGCCGGTTTTATTTACGACATACATGCACTGACTGACGCTGGTTTTCAAGTTGAAGCAATATTTTTCGATTTTTCTTAAGCATTTCATTGCATTCCTCCCCAAAGGTTGTTAAACTTTCACAACTGAACATTCACCCTTATATTATTGCATGGATAGCAGATTTCCTCTCATCTACAATCCAGTTCAAAGCAGTTAACAACTCAAACTCATGTTTTGCTAATGTTACGTCTGGAAGGCAGCTTACTTTTTCTCATCTATATTAATGATTTACCCAGTTACGTGACGTCTATAATCAGGCTATTTGCTTATGATTGTGTGCTTTATCGATGTATAACCTGCAACGCTGACAACCAATTACTGCAGTCTGATCTAGAAGCGATAAGCACATAGTGTTCTAATTGGTTAATGCATTAAATCTTTCCAAATCTAAGGTCATGTAATTCACCAACAAGCCAGATGTTCCTACCACCTACTCTCTTCATACCTGTAGTTACAAGTATCTTGGCGTGAACCTTCAGTCCAACTTATCATGGAATCATCACATTAATCTCACTCTTGTCTCCGCTAATCGTACTTTCGGACTTCTCAAACATAATTTGAGAGGCCGCAACACATGTAAAAAAATCTTGCGCATACCACATTATTCAGTCCGAAACTCTTCATACACGTCTGCCATTTGGGATCCTCATCAGACTTATATCATAAGTAACATCAAAGCCTTGCAAAACCGTGCTGCGTGATTCGTCTTTTCTGATTATTCATGTTAAACCAGTGTCACCTCATTGAAGTTTACAGCCGAGTAAGAAAATTTCCTGCCTATCACTTTCCGTAACCTTTATCACCATCCTTTCCTTCATGGTGAATTCTTTCAGCCACTGCCTATTACCTTTCCATGTCGTGATCATCCTCACAAAGTTAAACACATTAACTACCAGTCATCCCATTATGCATATTCTTTTTTACCCTGCACAATAACTGAACTTTACCATCACACATTGCCATATGCGACCTAAATAAGTTCCAACACCTTAATCACGCATGTTTCAACAACTAAAAGGTTTTTTTTTTCAGCGTACTGTCTTCTGCCTTGCCTTCTTTTGTTTTTCATATGTACTTCAACGCACTTTTTCCGGCGTTGTCTTTTCCTTGCGGTGCTGTTATCTGTTCCTAAAATTCTGCTGCTATGTGCATTGTTCAGACTCTTCTTGTGGATGTCTATTTTTCATTGATATTTGTGAAACCACAGCGGTGGCCAAGTTGCTGAGCATCTGTCTCGTATGCGAGAGGTGCGGGGTTCGATCCCCAGTGCCGCCGGGTACCCACCGGTGATACAATGGGTACAAGCTTTCCCCTGCCGTGGTGCTCGGTTTATTTAGGGTGAAATCCTTGGGAAATGGGTCTTTGACCCCACCTTGAGGAAAAGAAAATTACCAT
The DNA here is from genome assembly GCF_052857255.1 of Amblyomma americanum. Classification (NCBI taxonomy): domain Eukaryota; kingdom Metazoa; phylum Arthropoda; class Arachnida; order Ixodida; family Ixodidae; genus Amblyomma; species Amblyomma americanum. Next base: position 277,521,775 of record NC_135497.1, read on the forward strand.
GTGTCATGGCGCTCTTTGGCCATAGATGCCTTTGCACCATAAAAAAAAAGATATTTGTGATTTCACCGGTTTGGTTTAGTGCATTATTATAACCTTGAAACAATGCCTTGTACCCACTTCCACCCCCCCCCATGTAATTACCTCGAATGAGGGCCCTTGGGGATATTTTAAATAAATAAACTGAACATTCATTATGAATGCTCAATATTTGTTGGTTTGCATTCATGATACAACAGCATGTGATTAGCAGTAGCAGTAAGTGTTTATTTTAAAATTAACAAAAAGGAATGTAAAACATTTTTGCCAGCCCCGGCATCTGTCGTCGATACTGAAGCACCTGAGCTGGGGCAGCGGAAATACAGGACAGCAGGCAGTTTGAAGAAATGAAATGAAAGAGGTGAGCGGACAGTAAGAAAGTATAGAGGATGAGGTGATAAATACACAATTTACATAATACATTTGTACCAGACGCGCGCGTGCAGAGTTAATAAAAGAACGGAAAAACACGCGCACAACAGTTTGCACACAACAGCTGCAGCAGGGTGCCCAGCTGTTAATCGTCCGAGGTTGCACACGTGGAGCGTTCGGTCACTGCACGGCACTACTTGATGCAAAACAGACGGGACGTCAAGCCCCTCTGTTCGAGGAGTGCACAGAGGCTCACCAAGGTTCGCTCACGGGTGTGCGCACTGCCCTGCAGCCATAATACCGATATTTTAGAGGCATAACTTCAAAGCAGTAAGCATGCATATGCACTACAAGAGTAGTATGTGAATAAGGAGTGGGTGCAGGTAACCAGTAACATCACTGTTGCTTTCAGAGTATTTAAGAATAGAAAACACAGTGCAAAACACAGGATATGAAAGATTTGTGAAAAATTGTATTTATTATTTTTTTGCAACTACCTTTGTAGCTATGCTCAGGTCATTCAAACAGGTTACTACTTTAGCTCAAGTGTTTTACAATCTGGTCAACATCGGAGTTCAGTTTTGTTGCCAGTTTTGTGTAATTTATATGTAAACAATGTAATAACAACATAGCACACTACTAATACAGCACACACAGCACACCACAGTAATAAGCACAGCGTCACGAACAACCAGCGGAACCGTCCAGGCACAGATCAGAGACCGCGTTTAGTCCAGAGCACGCACGAGAGACCGAGCGTTCGGCGCTCGAGCTTCACAGTGTTCGGCGGTTCTCGTCGTCTTCTTCGTTGAGCGCCAGCGTCTAAACATTCTAAAGCCCGTGTCCAGTCTTACAATTCCCCCCGGGCGAAAGGGCGCCATCCTGGCGGCCTAGGGCGATGTGACGACGGCGGGGTTGTAGTAAGGTTTGAGGCGGGTCGTGTGGACAATTTCGCGGCCTCGGCGGCGATGATCAGAGGATGGCGTAAGGGGTTCGATGAGGTAATTAACGGGGGATGTCTGCTGAAGAATACGGTAGGGTCCCTGGTACTTGCTAACAAGTTTGGACAAAAGGCCGGGACCTGAGGAGGGTACACAGAGCCAGACCAAAGAGTCAGAAAGGTAAGCGGGAGGAAGTGCAGGGGGATCACAGGTGCTTTTCTGCTGCTGCTGGGCGTGAGAAGTGAAGGACCGGGCAAGCTGTCGGCATTCTTCGGCATAAGTTGCGGCTTCAGAAAGAGTTGTAAATTCGGAAGCATCAGGGCGGTAAAGTAGAATGGTGTCCATTTTGCAAGAAGGCTCACGGCCGTACAGGAGAAAGTACGGAGAGAATCCGGTGGTGGCTTGAGCAGCAGAGTTATAAGCGTATGCGACAAAAGGGAAAACGCGGTCCCTGTTACAATGGTCGGAAGCAACATACATGGCCAGCATGTCGCCGAGGGTGCGATTAAAACGCTCACCTATGCCATTTGTCTGGGGATGGTAGGCGGAGCTGGTGCGGTGAACAAAGTTGCATTCCTGAAGGAGAGCTTCTACAACTTCTGAGAGGAAGGCCAGACCTCTATCACTGAGCAGCTCTTTGTGCGCACCATGGCGAAGAATGATGCGATGGAGAATGAAGTATGCAATGTCGTGGGCTGTAGCGGATGGTAAAGGCAATGTTTCAGCGCAACGTGTTAGGTGGTCGATTGCAACGATGATCCAGCGGTTCCCGGTTGATGTGCTGGGAAGAGGGCCATAGAGGTCGATGCCAACACGCTCGAAGGGCTATACTGGGCAAGGCAGCGGCTGCATAGGAGCGGTGGGTCGGCGACGTGGATGTTTCCGTCGCTGGCATGCAGTACAGAACTGAACTAACTGGCAGACGTAATGGGCCATCCCACGCCAGTAGTACCGCTGTCGTAGGTGGATGAAAGTCTTCAAGAATGCGGCATGGGCACACTGGGGATCATCGTAGTAGGAAGAGCAAATGAAGGAGCGCAGATGTGTCGGAATGACGAGAAGCCACTTGCGACCATTCGGGAGATAGTTGCGGCGGTAAAGGAGCTCGTCTCGGATGGGAAATGGTGGGACTCACGACGGAGAGCACGGGAAGGAGGTCGAGACGATTGGCCAGATAGGCGATCAAAAAGGCAAATGATCCACGGGTCTTTGCATTGCTCGGAAGCCATATCAGCGAACTCAAACGTCAAAGAAGGCAGGGCGGATATACAAGCCGCTGCCTCAGATGGTACAGGGGAACGTAAGAGGGCATCAGCATCGGCATGTTTGCGGCCGGAACAATAGATAACGCGAATGTCGTGCTCTTGAGTCGCAGAACCCATCGCGCCAGTCGACAAGAGGGATCTTTCAAAGAGGACAGCCAGCAGAGGGCGTGGTGATCGGTGACAACGTCAAAAGGGCGCCCGTACAGATAGGGGCGAAATTTGACAATCGCCTAAAGGATGGCTAAACACTCCTCGGTGACAGAATAGTTAGCTAGAGCTTTTGTGAGTGTCCAGTTAGCGTAAGCGACAACGTATTCGTCAAAGCCGTGCTTGCGTTGAGCGAGTACTGCACCGAGGCCGACGCTGCTGGCATCGGTGTGGAGTTCAGTCGGAGAACGAGGGTCGAAGTGACGCAACATTGCTGGAGTGGTGAGGAGGCGACGGAGTGTCGTAAACGCTTCATCACAGGCTGGCGACTAAGCCGAAAGGTCGTGGCTGGAAAGGAGCTTGTTCAGGGGGTCGACGATAGTGGCAAAATTGCGGACAAAGCGGCGGAAGTAGGAGCAGAGGCCGACGAAGCTGCGGAGGTCTTTTACAGAAGTGGGCTTTGGAAATTCAGCCACAGCTCGCAACTTGGCCGGGTCCGGGAGAACGCCATCTTTCGACACATGACAGAGAACGGTGAGCTGCCGAGCTCCGAAGCGGCACTTTTTCAAATTAAGTTGGAGGCCAGCGTCGGCCAGGCAGCGAAGAACAACCTCGAGGCGCTGGAGGCGAGAAGGAAAGTCCGAGGAAAAGATTACAACGTCGTCTCGATAACAAAGGCATGTGTGCCATTTGAGCCCTTGGAGTATGTTGTCCATCATGCGCTCGAATGTGGCGGGTGCATTGCAGAGGCCGAAGGGCATGACATTAAATTCATAGAGCCTTTCGGGTGTGACGAATGCAGTTTTTGGGCGATCGGCCTCCGTCTTTTTTGTTGACCAGAAGCACTGGCGATGCCTACGGGCTGTGAGACGGTTGTATCACGTGACGCTGGAGCATGTCGGTCACCTGGGCGTCAATGATGCTGCGCTCAGAGGCTGACACGCGGTACGGACGTTGGCGCAAAGGGGCATGCGTTCCAGTGTCAATACAGTGGGTAACGGTGGTGGTGTGGCCCAAGGAAGGTTGCCGGTAGTCAAACGAAGCTTGAAAACGCTTCAGAACGGCTACAAGCTGGTCTCGTTGAGTAGCCGTCAGGGCGGCGTCGACGGAATGGTGAAAAATATCGACAGACGACTGATTCGTGATGGGAACAGGCGTAATGGCGCTGACGTGAAGGCCGGCCGTGCTAACGACGAGGGGGTATGCAGAGGCGGGATCGAGAACAGCAACGTTACCAAGCGATTGGCCACGGAGTAAAGTGGTAGGGCAGGAGAACGGGTTGGCCACATAAATAGCGCTGGAGCCACGAACAATTGTCAGCACAGCATGAGGCAGCAAAACAGACTTCTGGTCAGCGCATCGTAAAGAGGGGGTATAAGTCACAGTTGCGTCTGAGAGCACAGCACAAGAAAGAGGCACCAGCACTGAAGAGAAAGGTGGAACGTCTGTGTCCTCTGAGACGACCACAGTAGCGGCAGCAGCACCGGTTACGTCCAAGGGGGCATCACTGTAGGGCGACAAGTCAAGCTGAGCACGGGCGCAGTCAATAACAGGGTGATGTGAGGAGAGGAAGTCCCAACCAAGGATAACGTCATGAGAGGAGCGGGCGAGGACGATGAACTCGATTGTGTACGGAACGTTCCCGATGAGCAGGCGGGCGGTGCAGGCGGCTAACGGTCGAATGTCCTGAGCGCTGGCCGTGCGGAAAGAAACGGGAGGAAGGGGCGTCGTCACTTTTTTGAGTCTGCGACAGAGGGTGTGACTGAGAACCGAAACGGCTGCGCCAGTGTCAACAAGTGCTTCGACGGCGACTCCTTCAACGAAAACAGTAATAATATTGGCAGGTGCAGAAACAGGTCTTGAGTGAGCCGCTGATGACGCAGTTCTTGCCTCCGGAACTGCGGTGGTTAGTTTTCCGCGTGGACGGCGGGTTGGCGACGGAGCATTGGAGAAAGGGAACGACGGCCAGGAGACGGCAAGCGGTGGGAGCGGGGATGATAACTAGGAGAGGAATCCGGAGGCGGCAAGTGTGACGCAGGCGAGGACGACGGCGGAAGGTCGTACGTCGGCTCACGCCTATAATCGTAGGGACGGTGGTCACGACTGCGACACAAACGAGCCACATGACCAGCGAAGCCACAGGCGTAGCAAATAGTGCGGTTGTCTTGTGTGCACCAGGGGTTGAGTGGCTGCAGCTGTGATCGGGGGCGGGCAACCGGACGGTAAGGTGGGGTTGCAGGTCGCTGGGGTTCTAACTGCCGGGTAGGTGGCCTGTAGATGGGCAGCAGGTGAGGGCCGCGACCGCAGGTGGTAGGCAATGCGCGGGTGCGAAGCTCCAGGGCGAGGGATCGTTGGCACCTCCACCACTTGTAATAAGAACACAGCACACTACTAATACAGCACACACAGCACACCACAGCACACCACAGTAATAAGAGCACAGCACAGTAATAAGCACAGCGTCACGAACAACCAGCGGAACCATCCAGGCACCGATCAGAGACCGCGTTCAGTCCAGAGAACGCACGAGCTTCGGAGTGTTCGGCGCTTCTCGTCGTCTTCCTCGTTGAGCGCCAGCGTCTGAAGATTCTAAAGCCCGTGTCCAGTCTCACAACAATGTCTTCTGATATCACTCATTTTAGGTTATTTGAATTTGCATATATTACCATTCATCTCTGTTCTCACTTTCTCTTAACTTTGCTATGGCCTGTTCTTCTTTTATAAACTGGTAATGAAACAACCAAATCTCTGCCGATCAGCAAAAAACTAAGCGTCTGTTTTTGTAGCTCTCAAGAAAAGCTAAAGATTGTGCCACCTTATGCCAGATTTGCCAGACTTATGCAAAATGCTTCAGTTGCCTGCAAGGTGGTTCGCCAGGGCATTCCTTATTGCTACTCCTGACGGCTCTAATCGGCTACTCGTGTATACTGGTTGGGGACGCCTTTCGTTTGCACTTTGCACCGCACTCAGCCATCCTGCATCACACCCATCACTGAATTGCTCGCAGACATTGTGTAGCACACAAGCAGCTCGTACCACAATGTTGACATTGTGAATACTGCACTCGAGGCTCTTCAACAGCATTCTGAAGCGTGCCTTAGCACGTCCAAACGCATTTTCTACGACACGTCTGGCACTTGACAGATGGTAGTTGAAGGTCTGTGCGGGCGACCCAGCAGTTCCAGGAAAGGAGTAGGGCTTCATTACATTCCTCTGCAGGGCGAACGCTTGGTCAGCAAGAAGCACTGGGCCAACTTGCACCCCTTGAATTTTCCTTGTTTCTAATTGAAACAGGTCACTGTCTAAAATACGCGGAAGTCGTGAGATTTGAAACACTGCAGAGTCATTATTTCTGCCAGGACTCCCACTGTTGGTGTACAAAAACTTGTACCTGTGGTCAACAACAGCGAGGAGGATGATGCTGTACCACCCTTTATAGTTAAAATAATCTGCCGCCTCTTCCTTTGGAGGGCACACCTCGATGTGGCAGCCATCCAGGGCACCAACACCTTGAGGAAAGCCACAAACTGCAGCGAACTGGCGCATGTGCTCCTGCAATTCATGCAACTTCGGGAAACACACAAGTTGAGCTTCCAAGTTGTTCACAATTACGGCGCAGAACTCACGAAATATCATTTTCACAGAGGCAGGGCTCACGCCAAAAAGGTTCGCTACAGTCCGCTCTTCAGCTGACGTTGCGAGGCGGTAAAGGCCAATCGCCACGCGTTTTTCCAGAGCGATTGCCTTTCGCATGCTTGTGTCTTGCCGACGCATGTTCTCGCAAACGCCCACAATATAGTGAAATGTGGGGCGGTTCATTCTGAAATTATCGCGGAAGCCGCTGTCCGGAAGATGGGGCAGCGTCGTCTCGTACCACGAGTTTGGGCGTGGATACATCCATAACGCTCGCTGCCGCGTGCATTGAAGAACCGCCGCCAACAAAAGGCGTTTCGATAGCCTGCGATGACGCCTACTTTTCGCTTCCAGCATGTCGATTTCGGCGCTCAGAGCAAGCCGCTGCATGCGGAGACGTTGAAGTGCTGCCTGATGCGCCGCAAACACAGCCCAAAACTCAACGTCGGCGTCGTCCCCACCGTCCGCCACAGGCCCGCGTGAAGCCATCGCAGCCTGAATGCTGAATGTCGACACACTCTCAATACATGGTATTGCACACACAGAACGTAAGCAGGCAATTAGACGCCGCACGTGACTGCACTGATCACGTACACGAGGTGCGCTTGCAATAAAAAGAGGCACAATGCTCCCACGACGGCTCCCAGCACAGTAGTGGCTACAAGTGGCTATTATGCCGGCTAAAAAGTCAGCTAAAAACCATCGTTTGTAGACTTCTTTTTGCTTTTCGTTAATGTCCGCCACATGCGTAACCAAAGCTCTGCCCCGCAGGGGGTAGTGCGATAAACAACCTTTTTTTTCTTTCATTTATCCTTTTTAAAGTAACCGTATTTAATAATACTGTGATGACCCCCATAATGCGCAGGTCCACACGGGACGGAGAGGCAAAGAGACACCGTATGGCTCAGTTTAAACAAACAGGTATATTCAATAATTACACATGATTAAGGTTATACATCAGAAGCTGGGGCGTCCGAGCTTACGTGCCGACGACTTCATGGGGGCGATGGAGTGGCTCCGGAGTTGGGCTCGAGCGGTTGCTGGCAGAAGCTGCACGCCGTCGGGCTTCGGCGCTGAAGGCCCTCTTGGCGAACGATGTCGTCCTGAGCGTCTATGCAGTAGAATTTCAATAGTCGTCCGTTTCTTCGAGGATGGTTCACAAACCCTTCCTCTAGTGTCGTTCGGCTTGGAAGATGAACCGGAGGCGAGCTTGCAGATGATGACAGCAGAGCATATTTTACAACATACATATGCAGAGAGTTAAACTGGAAAAAGCAGAACTGAATTTACAAAAGAACGAACTTTGCACTACTTTACTCATCGACCGGGCAGGTTAGTGCCTAAGTAGCATCACATTACATGCTAAGCATGGAGCCCCAGCTCAGACTGGACTGCATCCGTTTACATGTGCTTTTAAGCACTTGATTAACAAAGGACTAAGAGCGGTCATTTCCAGTGGCCCGCCCAAAGCATCAATTCTCCAATCCAAAATAACATGCGAGATGGGGACCACCCCTTGGGTTGGGCTTAGCCTCGACCCCAGAGTCTGTTAACAATACAAACTAAATAAACAACAAAACGCCACCACTCTCTCTCAAGTGAGAGTATACACAGGCTCTCTCTTCGGAGCTAATTCACTAGCGCCTGTCTTTCCACATTCTTGGCGAGTACTGCCTGTCCGCCATGACAGGTGTCCGTCACGGCCCTTCTGGGAATGCGCTTTTGTTCACGAGGCACGGCGGGAAGCTGTGGGTGCCTTCCCGGCGATAGCCCACAAAGAAAGGGGAAGGAGGGAAAGAATGTTGTCTTCGCGGTAGCGCATAGCGTCGGCTGTGGTACGGCGCGCTCTGGCCCGCTGACAGCTCCCTTGTCCTGGAATGTGCCCGGAAATTGGGGAGGATAAAGCCTGTTTCCCCGGGGCGGCGGCGGGTCCGGTAGTTCTGGTCGTCACTCAAAGAGCATGGCTGGGTAATTGATGATGCCGCTGTCACGGGTCTCCGTCTACGCCGCGCCGTCGAACGTGGATCCTCGTAGCACACACGGAATGTCACACTCGCTCACCCTCCAGAACAATGTTCTCCGAACATTTGAGTCCACGCAGCTCCCCTTGTCTTTCTGAATCGCCTCGCACAGTGCGTCCGACAAAAACACTTTTCGCTGCACTCAACACCACTGCACAAAACCACATGCCTCCGCTGTCAATACTGGCGTCTCCAGGGGCAGCACTGATCTTCTTTTACAGATAAACATGAAACTCAGCACCCAAGCCTCTCCTTTCTAGTCCAAACTGGACGAAATAAATTTACCACAGTTACAAAGGAGCTCCCACTTCTAGCACGATCACGGCACAGACAAAAATATAGATAACGAAAGGAAGTAGGGCAGGTTCTGCATGCGCTCCGCATGCTCTCCTGTGAAGGTGTTACTTAATGACAGAAAGGTTTAACTACCAACTCCGATAACTTAACACATAAGCACATAGCAATGTTATGAGCTGCGGCATTACACAATTCTAACCAGTTCACAACTCCGCTCTGTTTACGCCATTAGTCCGACTTAGCTTTCCGATTTCGCAGCGGATATCGGCCTTCATGAGTCATACTAAGTAAGTCTGTGCCCCTTTGTCTGCTTTGGGACTCGCGAGGGCTCGTGGCAGGAGCCTCTCCTGGCGTTATCTGCGCGGCAACCTCGCGCGCTTCTTCTTCTAGCAATGCATGAAGTAAATCCGGTGGCATTCCGGCCGTCACCTCGGGCGCCTGCCGAACAAATGCAGGAGAGGGCGTTTCTTGCGAACTATCTACGCGCTCCGCTTCACTTCTGTCCCAATCAAAATCCGCGCTTTCCCTTTCCTCATTTCGTGAATACTGAACCGGTGCCGACTTGAGGCGATTTGCGTGTATCCTTATCAAACGCCGGTTCACGTCTCGGACTCTGAAGTTTACCGGAGAAAGCTTCTCGACAACCTCGCACGGTCCTCTCCACTTCGTCTGGAACTTACGAGCTAGCCCAATCTGCCTTTGGCAGTTTTCAATGTACACGCTGTCCCCCACATCAAACGGCGCGTCTCTAGCACTGCGATCGTGCACCTCCTTCCTGCGCTTCGCCGCTTTCTTTAAGGACTCCTTTGCGATGTCCCTCGCCACTTGCAAGCGCGATTCTAGCTCAACCTTATAGTCGTCCAGTGAAGCGTATGGGACACGACGGGGGCCCTCTGGCACTTCACTAGGCTGGTCCGGGTCTCGGCCGTAGAGAAGAAAGAATGGCGATTCGCCCGTGATCTCGTGTGCTGCGGAATTGTAGGCAAACATTGCATACGGGAGCCACAAGTCCCAGTCCCGCTGGTCGCGCGAAACAAAATGCGACAGGAACCCGGCCACGGTTTGGTTCAGTCGCTCCACCGCGCCGTTGCAAGCCGGATGGTACGGTGTTGTCTGCTTCTTAGCGATCTTAAGCAGCTCGCAAACTCTCCTCATTAGCTGCGACACGAAGTTCGTTCCCCGATCTGTCAAGAGTTGCCTCGGGGGTGAATGTCGGAGCACGATCTGTTCGACAAATGCTCTTGCAACCGTGTCTGCCTTCTGATCTGGGAGTGCTACCGCTTCCGCGTATTTTGAAAGGTGATCGACAAATACTAAAATGTACTTGTTTCCGGAAGTGGTCGTCGGCAATGGGCCCATTATGTCCATACCTGTCCGCTCGAAGGGAGCCGAAACCTCAGAGAACGGCTGAATAGGAGCTGGTCTTCGTCGCTTGGGTGTTTTTCTTTCGAGACAGGAATGACACTTCGCACAGTAGTCTCTAACATCCTGTCGCATGCCACTCCAAAAGTACAAACGCTCCACACGCCTGCGTGTCTTTGCTACGCCAAAATGACCGGCGCATGGCGCATCGTGAAACTCGCGAAGAACCCTTTCTGTCCACGACCGAGGTATGACGACTCTCTCCCAAGCGGTTTTCTCTGGTCTCCCTTTCCTGGTTGGCCTCGTGCGCCGACACAGGGTGCCGTCTTTGTCAATGAAATAACCTAGCTGTTCGGGGTGAGACGGTGCGCCCTCTAAGCTTTCGATTATTCGCTTCAGGTCAGGATCTTTGCACTGCTCTGTGCGTAATTCGGCGGGGTCGACTACGGGGACAAACTCATCTATAGCTGCCACGGCAGCTGTGCGGCTGAGTGCATCAGCATTCAGATGTGTCTTTCCTGACTTGTGCTCAACTTCAAAGCAGTATTCCTGCAGGTGTAGATTCCATCTAGCGAGTCGCGAGCTAGGGTCCCTGACACTCATCACCCATTTCAGAGGATGGCAGTCTGTGACTAGCTTGAATTTGCGGCCGTAAAGGTAGCATCTGAAGTGCTTTACTGCCCAGACAACGGCGAGGCACTCCCTTTCCGTAGCTCCGTACTTTTGTTCTGTGGGGCTCAGCTGTCGGCTAGCAAAAGCAACGGGATGTTCTTTGCCCTCGATAACCTGAGATAGCACGGCACCAACTGCGAACTTTGACGCATCTGTGGCCATAACGAAGGGCAAACTAAAATCCGGGTGGCGCAACAGCGGTGCACTCATTAGCTTCCTTTTCAGGGCCCCAAAAGCATTCTCCGCGTTTTCGTCCCAGCGAAAGGCGACATTTCTGGCTGTTAAGGCGGTGAGCGGCTTAGCGAGCTTGGCGAACTCCTCTATGTGCCTTCGGTAGTAACCGATCAGGCCGAGAAACTACCGGACCTGGCGGACGCTAGTCGGGGATGGAAAATCCGAGACACACCTTAGTTTCTCAGGGTCCGGTCGCACGCCGTCAGCTGAAACAACGTGCCCGAGGTATTTCACCTCGTTTTTGAGGAATTGGCACTTAGAGGGCTTCAGCTTGAGACCCGCTGCTCTTAGTCGCACCAAAACCTGCTCAATATCGCGCAAATGGTTATCAAAACTGTCACTGTATATGATAATGTCATCCATATACACGAAGCACAGCCTCCCCAGAAGACCTGCCAAGATAACATCAGCGGTTCTCTGCCAGACAGCAGGGCTGTTGGCCAGACCCATCGGCATTCTTTTCCATTCATAGTGCCCTGAGGGCGTGTTGAATGCCGTTTTCTCGGCATCTGCCGGATCCATTGCTATCTGCCAGAATCCCGCCGCCATGTCCACTACCGTGAAGTACCTGGCAGAGCCCAGCTGAGAAAGCGTCTCCTGTATATTGGGGATGGGGTATGGATCGATGCGAGTTACGGCATTTAGTTTGCGGTAGTCCACTACCAATCGATACGAGCCATCTGGCTTTTCCACTAATAATGCTGGTGCTCCCCAGGGTGACTTTGAGTGTTCGACAATGCCGCGATCAATCAGGTCCTGCACCTGTCGCTCTATCTCCTCACGTTGGGAGTAAGGAATCCTGTACGCACGCTGGTAAATGGGCGATGAAGTGCCGGTTTCTATCCTGTGCTTTATAACGCCACAGCAGCCCAAATCCAGGTTGGACGCGGCGAATACTTCCGAGTAGTCGTTCAGCAAACCAGCCAGAGCCTCCCTCTCCCTGGATTTTACGTGAGAAAGATCGAACGACACCTTTGGAGCAGCCGAAGGACTAGCATGCTCTACAGTTGCGAGTACCGTATCGGTGGGCTCACGTTGCTCTATCGCAGAGGTGAAGAAAGCCAATGTTTTGTTCTTGGGAAGGCTCAGTGGCTGCTGGCTGCAGTTAACCACTCGTAGGGGCACTCTGTGGGCGTCATTAACTGTCACGAGGCACGCGGCTGCCTTCAGGCCATTGCTGAGAGAGTCGACCGGCTCAAGCACTCCCACGGCGCCACTCTCTACATCTGAAGGCACAAACGCGTACAAAATGTGCTCCGACCAAGGAAGGACGACCGCCTCCTCGACCAGCCGGACGGCCACCCGCGAATATACCTTCTCCAATGATCCCACTGTTTGACGGGTGTCAATATCGGTAATGCGAATCTCAGCCCCTCTCCTGTTCAAAAACGGAACTTTTGAGCCGCCCGCATTAACCTCTTCCTCAGAGAATGAGACTACTACCTTCCCTTTTCTCAAAAAATCCTGCCCTAATATACCTGACACTCCGTTTGGCAGAGACACCGTGTCCGGGCATGCGTAGCAGGGGTGCTCCAATGCAATTCCGCCGAGAGAGAAGTGTAACCGGCAGAGTCCACTTATGCCAAGAGGATCCCCCGTTATGCCTACAAATTTGGTTGCCATACCACCAGACGCTTCCAACACCTCGCGGTCCCCCTTCCTTCGAAGCGTGTTAAAACTGCTCTCCTTAAGCAATGTCACCTTTGACCCCGTATCTATCAACAATTCCATACAACAACCATTTAACTTGCAACGCACAAAAGGGCATGCCTCGTCGGCCACACAAACTACCACCACCTCATCATCTACTGCTCCCTCCCCACGCTCCTCAGGCTGGGGAGGACTAACTAGTTTTTTGACTCGGTATCTGGAGCCCCGCTGTAGGCTTGCTTAGGGCGTGTCTCGCCTGCTTCTCTTTGTGGCTCCCCACGGCGCACGTTTTGGCAGAACCTGGCGATGTGTCCGCGACCCTGGCAAGCGAAGCATACGATTTCTTCAGAATCTCGCATACCGCGCCTGTAGCTTTGTGGCGGTCTCCGGTTCCCAGCGAATGGGCGCTGTTGAGCGCGCGCTTCAACCTGGCGTTCTACCTGCCGAGTTAGCAGCTGTTCCAAGCGATCTAACCGCTCTGTCAAGAGAGCAACCTCAGGGTTGAGCACCGCTCTCTCTATGACGCGTACTCTCGCTGCGGCTGTCGTTAACGCCTCATTTCGTTCCTCATCCAATGCGGCCTCCACAGCTTGGTCGAAATTGCTCGGCTTGCGCGAGAGCACGAACCGGCGCACGGGGTCTTGCAGACCAGCCACGAACAAAGCGGTCATTTCCTCTTTAAGTATATCCTCCGCGTATTTCTTCCTTAGCTGGTCTCCTTCCTCCTCCCTGCTTAACGTATCGCGTGCTAGGCGCTGAAGCCGCGACGCAAATGTTCGCACGTCCTCCCCTACCATCTGTCCGGCGTCACGGAACCTCTGTACCCGCACGTGACGTGGTTCAGTGTCGAAATGCTCAAACGCGAGCTTCTTAAATTCCGCAAATGATTTTGTGGATTTTACTTTTTCGTCTCGCCAGGCAAAATCATGAGCAGCTCCTGCCATCTTACACCTCGCCATTCCCAGCATTTGAGCATCGGACCATCCCCCCATTTTCCCAATCTCTTCTAGCATGGAAAAGAAATCGCAGATTGGAACCCCTGTCTTATCTCCCGTAAACGTCGGAATGACGCTTCCTAATGCCAGCATGCTTGCTCCGAGCGACGGCTGTGGAGTGGGAGCTCCCTCAGATACAGTCATTTTTTTTTCAAGCCCTCCAGTGCCTCAAGCCTCTCAAATGGGGGTAAAAGTCCCACAATCAGTCCCGTGATTCCCTTTTGATTACAATTTTGAAGTCATGAATGTCACAGCATTCAGAGGACATTTGCTTTTGAGACCCCACTTCTGACACCAGTGTGATGACCCCCATAATGCGCAGGTCCACACGGGACGGAGAGGCAAAGAGACACCGTATGGCTCAGTTTAAACAAACAGGTATATTCAATAATTACACATGATTAAGGTTATACATCAGAGGCTGGGGCGTCCGAGCTTACGTGCCGACGACTTCATGGGGGCGATGGAGTGGCTCCGGAGTTGGGCTCGAGCGGTTGCTGGCAGAAGCTGCACGCCGTCGGGCTTCGGCGCTGAAGGCCCTCTTGGCGAACGATGTCGTCCTGAGCGTCTATGCAGTAGAATTTCAATAGTCGTCCGTTTCTTCGAGGATGGTTCACAAACCCTTCCTCTAGTGTCGTTCGGCTTGGAAGATGAACCGGAGGCGAGCTTGTAGATGATGACAGCAGAGCATATTTTACAACATACATATGCAGAGAGTTGAACTGGAAAAAGCAGAACTGAATTTACAAAAGAACAAACTTTGCACTACTTTACTCATCGACCGGGCAGGTTAGTGCCTAAGTAGCATCACATTACATGCTAAGCATGGAGCCCCAGCTCAGACTGGACTGCATCCGTTTACATGTGCTTTTAAGCACTTGATTAACAAAGGACTAAGGGCGGTCATTTCCAGTGGCCCGCCCAAAGCATCAATTCTCCAATCCAAAATAACATGCGAGATGGGGACCACCCCTTGGGTTGGGCTTAGCCTCGACCCCAGAGTCTGTTAACAATACAAACTAAATAAACAACAAAACGCCACCACTCTCTCTCAAGTGAGAGTATACACAGGCTCTCTCTTCGGAGCTAATTCACTAGCGCCTGTCTTTCCACATTCTTGGCGAGTACTGCCTGTCCGCCATGACAGGTGTCCGTCACGGCCCTTCTGGGAATGCGCTTTTGTTCACGAGGCACGGCGGGAAGCTGTGGGTGCCTTCCCGGCGATAGCCCACAAAGAAAGGGGAAGGAGGGAAAGAATGTTGTCTTCGCGGTAGCGCATAGCGTCGGCTGTGGTACGGCGCGCTCTGGCCCGCTGACAGCTCCCTTGTCCTGGAATGTGCCCGGAAATTGGGGAGGATAAAGCCTGTTTCCCCGGGGCGGCGGCGGGTCCGGTTGTTCTGGTCGTCACTCAAAGAGCATGGCTGGGTAATTGATGATGCCGCTGTCACGGGTCTCCGTCTACGCCGCGCCGTCGAACGTGGATCCTCGTAGCACACACTGAATGTCACAATACACTGGTATAGGTGCAGTCACAAATTCGCAATGGAGGTGATCACATAGTGGTTTCCGTCACACTAACCGACATGAATAAACCGCGTGTAAGCGCGGCCAACTACGGTTTGCGCTAACCATAGTTAAGTCCTATAACCACAGTAAAGCTCAACCATGGTTAAGGCTGCCCGTGTAAAGAGGGTATTAGTCTCACTCATCGGTTTCTCCTCTCCATTCACGCCTTTTTAGCAAATCGATTCTTCAGTGTGCATGTGCACAGAAAGGCCTTTGGTAACTTGACTTCCAATATAGGAGTGCCCCAGGGCTTCATTCCCGCCCAACATCTTTTGATGTGGCTTTTATTCCTCTTCTTCGAGCCCTAGAGACCATCCCTTCTATCCGTGCGCTTGCGTATGCCGTTGATATAAATTTCTGGTGCTCTAATCCAGATGCGTCAATCCATCATTCGGTCCTCCAGCACGCGCAGGATGTATTGACAGTTCCCCCATACATCTCGGTCTAACACGCTCTCGTGCAAAATCATGCTTCATTCGCATTGGAAATAAAGCTGGCTTAGGGAAACCACCTCTAAATTTCACGATGGATAATTCGCCGATTCCTCAGGTAGAAACTGTTCGTATTCATGGCGAACGCCAGCGTCCGGCGGAGTGAGCGGACGCATCTCACCTGGGCTCCGTGTTTTTTCTTTGAACTGCCGGTTTTTTTTAGCCGCAACTTAATGAAAGTGCATCGACCTGATGCATGAATTTATGTGGACTACCGGGAACTCAAATTCCGAGGTAGGAGACCGCTTTTTCCGAATTTAGAGGACCTGTGTGTGGCGAGAGGAGCGTCCACCGCTGGGCCTAACGTCGACCTCAGCCTCGGCTGGGGGAGCGGTAGGCCTAGCCTGAGCCTCGGTGAAGCCGCCAGCGGAACATCGAACCATGGGTGATTAAGCAAGTGGGCATTGACCTAAGGTGACTACCGCTATGCCTGTAGAGGTTGACGGCATCGAAATTTCGCCGGACCAGTGCACAAGATCGCAAGGCTGGAAAACTGCCGGTTAGAGAGTCAGGCACAAAGGCATGGACAAGCTAGGCCTAAATCCCGTGCTTCAATTTAGCCAAGATGGCGCCGAGGCCATGGCTGATGTCAACAGCCGTAGCAACAACCTCGACGGTGGCTCCACTGGCAGCGATACACGCCACTCATGGGCGAAACGTGTAAACAAGGGCAAATTGTTGAAGGGCGCGCGCATACCGGACTTGCCACGCGGCGACATAAAGATCGTGTTACGCCCACGAGGCGGGCTCCACCTGAGTGACGTGACCCGCGTTGAACTAAGTTGTACAATTGCAGCTGCGGCACAAATCCCCGTTAATGAAGCAAGTAAGGACGTCGTGTGCCCCAACCTCCAGCAGAATATAGTCGTGGTGAGCACCTCCAAGAGAGAGCACGCCGACCGATACGCAGCAGTAGGAAGGATCGACATACGCGGCAGGGCGCACGAAGTACCTACGAAGCGGCCCCCCAAGGCACCGTGAAGGGCGTCATAAGGGGCATCCCGCTCGAGGATACGGCCCAGGAGATTCAGGCCAATGTTGTGCACAAGCATAACCCAACGGCCCTACAGGCAAGCCGAATTGGTAAGACACGATCAGTCGTCATTGCCTTCGAAGGGCACAAAGTACCCAATTGCTTGACATAAGGTAACCTGCTCACGGAGTGCACGTTGCACAGAAAACAAATCGACGTATGCTATGCGTGCGGAAGAGTGCGCCACAGAATGCACGTGTGCCCAGATCCTTCGAACACGATCTGCCGAGGGTACGGAATCTCCAAACCCGCCGAAGACCACAGATGTGTACCGAAGTGTGGCCTGTGCGGAGGCAAACACCTGACCGCGGACAAGGCCTCAAAAGCCCGCTTCAAGACGCCCTACTTCGTCCGCCGACGGCGCTGAGAACGGCGCCGAGCGGAGGAAGAAGACGCCGGGACAAGGAGCGGAGACAAGAGAGGTCCTGCAGGCGGACCCCGCCGTAGCGACTCCAAACAACGGGGCCGGTCACACACGCCAGGCCGGAGCAGCAACAACGGAGGCGGAGGAAACGGCCGCCAGAGTCGCTCCCGATCGAAGACACCATCCGGGGGCGGCAACAGTGGCGGCAACCGCCGCTCGCGCTTCCGGGACAGTTCGGGACTTGGGGACAGTTCGAGGTCCTGGAGCGAGTCAACCGGACGCCGAGGGATCGCCGAGAAAAAGGTGTTCTGGACCAACAGGGCTCCCGTCGCTCCAACCAGTGGCACTGAATTCCCACCACTTACCCACCAACCCCTTAACTCACAAGCGAATCCGGAAAAGGACAGTAGCGAAGTGATAGAGAATAAGAGGATCATAGAGAGCCAAAACGCTCAGATCCAGGAGCAGACCACCCAAATACGGGCGCTGAAGAATAAGATTCGAAACGCTGGCGAGCAACGGCAGCTCGAAAAATGAAAGACCACAAAACAACAACACGGCGGCAGACAACGCCGCAGCCTTGCGCAGAGTGCCGCGGAGGGACCCCTCCCCTCACCCAACATAGGGCAGGCGGAAGGAGAGGATGAGGCCACGCAATGTGCATCAAGTAATCAAGAGGCGATGGACGCCGAAGAGAGCCCCTCGACCAGAGAGGCAGCAGCGGGCGCACAGACCGCGACCACGGTGACGGCACAGATCCCACGAGAAGGAGAGCTGATGGCCATTTTGGCCGCAATTTCTCAAATTAATGAAAGGCTAGGCAAAATGGACGCAATCCGCGAAGCTGCCGAGAGTCAGCCTCACACGCCATCAGCGAGGAACAAGCGTGTGGGGCCAAAAGTATCCTCAACATCGGTGAGGAACCGCTTCGCGTCCCTGAAAAAGGAGCGGGCCGAAAAAATCAGACACGATCGCGAAAAGGCGCAGTCGACTCAAGACGTTCAGAAAGGATGATGCAGAAGCCAAGTAGGAAGCACAAGAAGTCCAAGGAGGACACCTCCATAATTTACCAATGGAACTACCGAGGGATTCGCAACAAAGAAGCGGAACTAATGTTACACACCGACGGGCAACGCTCGTCTCTGTCGTGTCTTCCTCGTGTCCCTGTCAAAGTGCCCGCTGTTCGGTTTTTAAAAATAAAACAAGCCCGATTTAATTGCTCTACAGGAAACAAACGGGAAACCAAGACTCCCGGGGTACGTCACTTACACAGACCCCACGGAGAAACGGCGGTGCTCGTCCTCAGCAACGTGGCAGCAACTCAACATGTCACGGCGCAGGGCGGATACGAGCACACGCTGGTCGAAATTCATGCGAGAGAAATTGGCAGCTCGGGCAATTTATTTGTAATGAGCGCGTACTGCCGGCCGTCCCAACGACAGTACGAATTTGACCGCATCGTGAGACAGGTGAATGGGTTTGCGGGGACCAGGCTGCTCCGGATTCTCGGCAACTTTAATGCCCCTCACACAACGTGGGGTTATCAATTCCAGTCCAGGAGAGGAAAAGCACTGGCCAAAGCAATGAAAAATCACGGGATGGTCCTCCTGAACGTGCCGGACGTAGCCACCAGAAGAGGCAACAGGGACGCGAGGGACACCACGCCAGACTTGTCGTGGTTATCGAGCGCGCTGGACGTCTCCTGGAGAAGCGAAGAAGTTGACCTGGGGTCTGACCACAGCGTGATCGGCATCACGATCCGAGGCTCCCGAAATCCGGCTGTGCTGGGGATGGCGCGGATCGCGGATTGGGACAAGATTATAAAGTTTACCCAAAAACAACAAGAGGCGTCCGAAAAAGAATCGGGACAAGCTGAAATACAACAGACCTGCACCAATAGGCGAGAGACCAGAAGAAGGCTTCGAAAAATTTACCCAAGAAATCGCAATGACGTGGCAGACACCGTACGTGGACGCCAGTCTCACCCTCATGTGGGCGACCCGGCACTCGTTAACGCGGCGGTGGAAACGTCAGAGACACAACAGAAAGCTGGCCAAGCGTATAGTAGTCTTGAACAAAGAGATCGCCGAGTATGCGGCCAAACTATGTAGAGAAAATTGGCTGAAGACCTGCGACAGCCTGCAGGGCAAGCTCTCGACGGGGAAGACGTGGTGTCTCTTGAGGTGTCTCTTGAGCAAAACTGCGACCAAGCGCAACCTCACCAAAGTGTTGAACACGTACAAGGGAGACGGCCACAGGCTCTTGGAATACCTGAAGGCGAAGACCTGGAGACCTGAAGAAGTGCGAAGGACCCGACAATGAAGAGCTGAACCGGCCGTTTACCATAACGTAACTGTGGACAGCGATAGATGACAGTAACAAGTACACCCGATAGGGACACCATAACTTACAAACTTCTCGGTAACATGAGCCGTACAGCGGCCCGCAGCCTCCTAGAGCGCATCAACGAAGCCTGGGAGAGCTCGCGGTTGACGAAGGAATGGAAGGACGCCGAGGTCCGCTTCATTCCAAAGCCCGGCAAGGCCCTCACGATAGACAACATGCGGCCCATCTACCTAACCACCTGCGTGGGGAAGGTGACGGAGCGCATGGTCCTTCGCCGGCTGCAGAAGCACCTCGAAGAAACGGATCAGATGCCGGAGAAAATGTACGGCTTCAGGCAACATCTCAGCACCCAAGACATAATGATCCAACTCCACGGACTGGTCCTCAAGCCCGCAACGAGGCACGCACCGCGCGGGACACTCGCCCTGGACCTGAAGGAAGCGTTTGACAGCGCGTCCCACGAGAGCGTGTTGCAGAGTCTGAACAAGACCAGGTGTGGCCGAAAGACATTCTGCTATATAAAAGATTTTCTGTCAAACTGAACGACGACCGTCAGGATAGGGGAGAAGTCAAACCCTGTCGAACTCGGCGATACGGGCACTCCTCAGGGATCGGTCTTGTCGATCCTGCTCTTCAATCTGCCCTCCTCCCCCTGCCCGATCTACTCAAGCAAATCGAAGACGTGCACCACGCGTTCTACACCGACGATATTACGGTGTAGACGACCCGAGCCGGGTCCGATGCCTGGACGGAGGAAGCCTTGCAGCGGGCGGCAACGACCGTGCACGAGTACGAAAAGTCGTGCGGACTGAGCTGCGCTCCCCAGAAATCAGAGCTGTTCATGATCCAAACGTGAAAATCCAAGGACCTGCCGCCGAACGTGATCATCACCATCGACGGAGCGGTCATCAAGCCAACACAGCAGATTAGGATTCTTGGCCTACTACTTCAGAGCGACGGGAAGGCACACGCCGCCGTCACAAAGATCAAAACTACAACCGAACAGATACTTAGTATGCTTCGGAGGGTATTTAACAGAAACCGAGGCCTTAAAGAGGACGATGGCATGCGCCTAGTACACGCGTTCGTCGTGTCGCGGGTTACCTACTTCGCCCCGTATCTATAGCTGACGAAGGCGAATAGGGACACCCTAAACACGATGCTTCGTAACGCAACGAAGCAAGCACTGGGCATGCCCATATACACGTCCACGCAAAGACTGCTCGACATGGGCGCCCAAAACACGGTGGAGGAGCTCACCGAAGCCCACCTCTCTAATCAGGTAATCCGGCTCAGTCACACGGAACACGGACGCGCCGTCCTACTCAAGATAGGATGGCAGATCGAGCCCGTAGCCATCAAGGCGGCTCTTCCGGAGGACTGGAAGACAACCATTCAGACCAAACCCCTTCCCCAGAACATGACGCCGGGCAAGGACGACGAGAGGCGCACCATGCGGGCCAAAGCCATAGCCCGGAAGCTGGAAGAGAACCCCCCAGTCCTCTACGCGGACGCCTTGCTCCGAAAACAGTGACCGTGCAGCGGTGGTGGTTACTTCAAAAGACAGGCTGATCGTTAGCGCGTCCCTGAAGACAACAGACCCCGCAATTGCCGAAGAAGCAGCCGTGACCCTTGCACTCGCACAGCTGAGCGTGGACACCGTGGTCACCGACTCAAAGACAGCCTACGGAAGCTTTCGCAGGGGGTAATCTCCTCCGCGTCCCGAGCCATTCTATCCAAGTGCAAGCCTTTGGGAAGAGCCATAGAGCTCGTGTGGATCCCGGCTCACTCGCCGGTAGAATTCAACATCATCGCCGACAAGCATGTCCAAGAAATATCAATCCGGGCCGAGCACGAGCAGAAGAGCTACCGCAACCGGTCACCAGCTTTCGGGACATTTCCCGCATGTACCGCGAGGAAAGGCGCAGACTGCCAGAACCGCACCCCAAACTCACCAGGCAACAACAGACGATCCTGCGTCGAGCGCAGGTGGCATCGCTTGCCCATCCCGTACTGATGAACCGAATATACCCTGCGGAACACGATACGCTCTGTCCTTTTTGCCAGCGAGTAAAGGGCACCCTGCCACATGTCCTTGCAGAGTGCACAAAACTCAAGCCCCGCCTCCTCCCCTTCCCGCCAACACCCCCAATCCCCAAACCGTTGAGTGATGGGAGACCTTTATATCCAGCCCCACCCTACCGATTCAGCTCGCACTGACGGACAAGGGGCCAGGAGCTGCTGGAAACATATCAGTCCCGTAAATAGGAAGCCACCCGTCTAGTGCCTGCGTGCACCACCGATTTATTTCGGGTCCAATAAATGTTGATTTATCATTCATCATCGTATTCTTGGCCTTCTCCTTCATCCATCTGGGACTGGCACCCCGTGGCCGACAGTCACCCGTATATCGGCTCACGCTACTCTGGGTCTCATTCGTGGCATAGCTATGCGCTCTGGTGGCGCACGTGCTCATACGGCCCGCCAGCTTGTGCGCTCTATCCTTCAGCCACAGATAGTTTATCGTGCATAATTTGAATGTCTCACCGGCATACCTGGGGGAATCACTTTAAGCTATCAATCGTGAGGCTATGCGCGCCATGACATATCTGCCTCGTTTAACACCCATACCTGTGCTACATGAATTTGCCCAACTTATTACACGCAGTGAACTCATCGACCAACGGGTGGCAAACAGAGCTCGCAAACAGTCTCTCAAACTTCATCGTTTAAAGACACTTTCTCCGTGGTCATACTGCCAGCTCACAGACATTCACCCCACTGTTTCACCGTCAGTATCAGCCGCGTATCTGCCTGAAGGGTGCCTATAGTACACGGATCCATCACATACGGCAGAGAGAGTAGTTACTGATGTGTATTGTCTCTCCCTTTCGCGTCTCAACTCTCGCGCGACGTATACCGCGGATACGTGCACTCACCTGGCATTGGAACTTCAAGCCTTTATAATGACATTGCTTCCCTTCCGCTCGTTCCCACATTCAATACATTTCATATTTGCGCCGACTTCCTCGCAGCCCTTACATAGCTTAAACCTCTTCGACGCACATTCCAGATTACACAATCAGTTATGTGCTCTGCGCAAAGTACCCATGTCCAGATCGCATACACTGGATTCGCGGCGATTCTCAGGGTTGTCATAACATTCAAGCCGATGCTGTGACATACCCTCACATATCAGACGACCCGCCACCTTCTCCTCTTCCCCCAGATCCGTTACTGTTCCATGTTTCCGATTTCGAAGTTCTGCGCTAGCGAACAGGCGCTCTAATTCCTGCGTGTTCGCACCCACTCCCCCGTTGTCTTCCTTGGCAGGGGGAGGTATCCGTTCGCCGGATTCAGGTAGCGGCGGCTTTGACACCATCTGTTCCCTATCGGTGGCGCTCAAAATATCTGCCAGCAACTGACAGGTGTCTTCACTGTGGTGCTGCTCCGGATATTTTTGATGTGCGGCACTTGTGGACGTGCCGAGCGACGGCTAACGTTAAAAAACGGCTCCTGAGGGAGGTGGGCCTGTCGTGGAACCACGAACGTGACTATGTGAATTAAACTACGAACAATCATTCCATCGGCAACCTCTGCGACTACCTCGGCGCAACAGGTCTTCACTCCTTCTTTTAACTTTCTGTCTCCCGCATTCCTTTCCCTTTTTTAAACTTATGCCTCATGGCACAATTTTCGAATAAAAAAAGAGGGCTCAGATCAATCAACCTGAACAAACATTTTTACAATCGCGAAAATGAATGAAAGAACATTAAAACAATAAACTAAATTGATAAAGCACGCCCTTCCCCTCTCACGAGAGAGAAAATATTCGCGATTTCCAATTTATCTACTTTTTTTTTCGCCCAATGAAGTTAAAGAAAAGCATGGTGCAAATCATACCGTTCCACCTTCATAAATATTCAACCGTCCTGCCACACCGCTGGACTGTGAACACAACTGTAGTAGATGGACACCGAAAACAAACTGAAGTCAGCTTGCATCGATAGATTAATGCTTTTTAAAGACAAACAGGATGCTGTCCCACAGAGCGCAGATTTTATAGGCTATACAAACCAAATAAAAAGTGTACAGGTATCGCAGTCACCAGTCGCTTTCGCAAGTGAAGTGCTGTTACACCAAGACAGTATTCTGAACGTCGATCTCTGAAGCAGGATTGCACCGTCATTGACATCCACAGTGATAATCGAGTCATTTTCGGTACGGACGCTATACCAGTTTTAATCAAGCGGCGCGAAAATATTTAACTTTAATTTTGACAAGGATAGATGTGCCTTTTCTTGTCCAACAAACATCAACATAGCCAGAAAGAGCCCGAGAATAGATCTTTACTGAGAACAAAAACTGTATGGAGTTGTCTAGTATCTATTTAACTACGGAGAGGCCCATCCGCATACACTGAGCCAGGCTTGCCCGATTCGACATTAAGCCAGTCAGGCAGCCGAAATCCAATCTTCATACGATGAAATGGCAGTGTATGATCCCATGTTCAACTGCGCTGTCCGCAAACCTTGCTGGCGGGACCGGAACGTGAAGAAAGACGAGTCGAGAGTCACCTTCACCGTCACATGAAACAGCATCGCTTCCAACGTCTACTCCGAAGCCGCCGACCAACGGCCAAGGAGGAAGCAAGCCGACTTCTGAGGATAGAGAACCAAGTTCGCAAAAATGTATCCAGTCTCTTCAGCATCCGTCACACCACCGCGTCTACGAAATACACTGAAGCTCGTCATGCATCGTCCATCTCATACAAGAGTCTCACACTAAATCACATTCTGAACTGACCGCCCACACGAAGACCGCCACCTATTTTCTCAAACGGATAACCTCCGTCTCATCATCAGTGTTGGAAGAAAAGGAGTGGTGATCAGTGGAAATGATGCGCAGAAATGCGTTAGCATTAGGTGTGTTCTATTCGCCAACCGTCGTCTTCATCCTCTCTTCATCTTCCCTTTGGCACCTCCCTGTCATTCTCTCTCTAAATGTAGACAGAGAAATTTCCCTCTTCCCATATTTCCACCCGCCACCCGTCTCCTCCAAACCTTTCTTCGGCTTCCCTGTCGCTCCCCCGCTCATCTTAAAGTTGAGAAGAGAACTTCCCTCTCCACTTGCCACTTACAAAACGTGGCAGGTGGCAACTGGGGCCTCTACTGCTAACGCACTAAAACGAGAGAAGTGTCCCGTGTAAAAACGCCGCCACAGCTGGCGCAGGATTGCGCACATTCCCTTCCATGCTGGGGAACACTGGTTGTGCACGAGTGATCTCAGCTCAGCTCAACCAGGAAGAAGGCGCGCGCTTCATGTGTGACTGTCTGACAGATCCTGCTCCAACTCTTGGGGCAGACTCAAGCCAAACACACACTTTAGAAAATTTTAAGTACGCAGAAATAGACCACGCAATCGAATAAACACAATCCGTAACAATGTCAAAGGCGAATATATTGTGCTTCCTTTCCTTCCGGAGCTGACGCCAAACAAGCTATGTTAGTACTAGCCTCAGATTCAGCCAGTCTTGCACGATTACAGTGACATTTCGCAAGACCCTCCTACCACTGCACAAGACAGGTATGAAAATTGCTTTGCCGATACACCAGGTTGCAGTGCATTTCTCGATTATCGCAACGACACGCAGGACTCCTCGTCCGCGGCAAAGAATTCAATTCTCTTTTCAGAGTGGAACAAAGGCGGCACTACGAAAACGAAGAAAAACACTTCGGCGGGAATGGATAGGATGAGCAGCATGCAACACGTTACGGAATATGCCCGAACACTTTCTTGAGCACGACGGTTATCTGTTTATTTTTTTGCCCTTTGCGCGCAGAAACTATACGGGGTGTTTCACCTAGCACTTTATACATTTTTTTAAATACGCTTTTTGCGTTAGAAGAGCCCTTTATTCTTCCGCACATCATTTCAGCTGTGTAATACATCAGAATGCAGCTGAAATATGCAAACTATTGCAGGCTGGTTAACTAGTACTGAATAGTTAACTTTTCAACTGTTATTGTAAGTTTCCTTATTATTGACAGGTGTGTAGCCCACCGTAAGAAATATCTATATCAGTTGTTAGAATTTCGAAAACGTCCTTACTGTCGGCGCCATGACCCAGCAAATTTTCCCCATTTAGATAATAGTTAAGGCATTAGAGAGGTTGCTTTGCCTGCAAGTATCTCGAAAACGTTTGTATTTTGGCGCGATGTAGCCCAAATTTGTTGGGACACAGCGCCGAGGGTAACCGCGTTTTCGAAATTTTAAAAACTGCTATGGATATTGATTACGATGGGCTACCAGCCTCTAAATAATTAAAGAGCCTAACAGTAATAGTTAAAAATTTAAGTGTTCAATATTAGTTAAGCAACCTGCTAGTTAGCACGTCTTAGCTGTATTTTGAGGTACTACACCGTTTACAATGCTATACGGGAAGAAGCGCTCTTCTAACTCAAAAAGCCTATTTTTAAAACTAGCGTAGTCGTAGGTGAAAGATCCTCTATACTGTGTGCCATGGACACAAGAGTAACCTTGGGTCTGACCGCTTACGCAACTCGACTCACCTTTCTGAGACGGTTTGATACTCTGAAGCGGCGCACCTTTTGCATGACTCAAGCGGAACTCAATTCGATGACTGATAACGGTCGTTTAATGGCGGCAGATGCGCTGCTTTGCGTAGAAGTCTCCTGCTCCACTTATGCTGTATTCGTAAACAATGTTGGCGCTGTAGCGCAGGGAGATAACTTCAGGCATAAATAGAGCCATGGCGGGTCCAAGATTTTCAATTCCTGCTTGAAGCGCAGATCGAAGCGCTGCTGGCAGACCGAAGTTCAGGTAAATACTATCAGCCGCGCAGATGCTATGTATTGCATTTGTTATCGCTCTAGCCATAAAAAAGAAAGTAAATATAAAGATGAGTCGTGTTGGGCGTTCACGTTCCCTGAATGTAACTCAACAGCTAAAGCTAGGCAATAGCTGCATGCGCCCT
Source organism: Amblyomma americanum (assembly GCF_052857255.1). Taxonomy (NCBI): domain Eukaryota; kingdom Metazoa; phylum Arthropoda; class Arachnida; order Ixodida; family Ixodidae; genus Amblyomma; species Amblyomma americanum. Next base: position 277,548,197 of record NC_135497.1, read on the forward strand.
CAAAAAACAGGCGCCCAATGCTTGTCACATTTAGACGAGTCGATATTTGATGCGTAATTCAGTTGTCACCATACAGAGAGAGCACCGAGTTTACTGTGAAAAGAGCAGGTAATGTGAAAACCCGCAAAAATGTGCACACTCGCATACAACGCGAGGTATACTTTCAGAGCTCTGAAAAAGAGCAAACATTTCTACAGCCAGATTTAGCGGCTTATTGCATGAATCAGCCCAAGCTGTTATTGCTTTGGTTCAGCGATGCAACCCTGCATTCTGCCGGGGAACCACTTTCAGGCTGCGTATTCCTTCGCCATCGTCATAACGTCCTCCCTCTGGGCCCTTTCCTTGGCAGCCACCTTGCAGTCGCGCATTCCAGTGCTCTCGCGTTAACGTTCTAAGCCACTTGGGCACCCGTCGACTTCCACCCTCTCTCCCTTTTATTTCGCATTTCGCTCACCTAAAATTGTAGAGGGAGATGTCTCTCTCTCCCCAATTTTCCACCTGCCCTCATTGGCAGGTGGCCACTACCCGCCACGATTGGGTTGGCGAGTGGCAATTTAACGGAATAGAAATGGTTACCTTAAGATAAATTAGATTCCATTAAATGTGTAAACTAAAATAATTCACTAAATAATTGCGGTCTTACGGCCGGCAGCATCACATTACAAGGTTGAACGCAGGGCAACAGCTTCCGCTGTAAGAAAGAAAGCTTCGCAGGCGCATAATGGGACTCGAGAACACGCGGATTATTCATAGCCCTTGGAACGCAAAAACGAACGGGCAGTCGCTGACTCGTAAGCATAGCGGGAAGCTTTAAAATGTTTGCTTGTTTGTCTGTTTATGCTGAAAGCGCCGGCACGCGGCATTATCACTTCATTTTTGATGCGAGATGATACTATTTGATTTACTTCGAATGATCGCAACCAGGCAGAACTTTAAGTTTATACGAGATATTCGTAGATGTTTTTCGCTCTTTATTCATTGTAAAACATTTTATTCGCCAAAAAGAGCTTGGTAAGAGTTCACGTTAAATGGTGGAGAGTACATAGCCCTCGACGACTTTGTCAGCCCACTCCACCGCCGGAACATGCATGCGTTCTATGGTCAGAGCTGGCCAATACGGCCTCCCACCACTGGAGAGAAGGTGCGGTAACTGGATCACCCGGAGGTGACTCTATATTACAATCCCACAGCGTGTGATTGTAGTTGGCTCGTTGGCCACAGTATTTACAGTTCGGGTTGTATAGATCCGGATAAATGTGCGTGAGGAATGATGGGGTGAGTATCGATCTGGGCTGCAGAGAACGCCACGTAACCTCTTGTTCTTTAGTCAGACTTTTGTCCGGAGGGGGGAGAGTTCTCCTCTCTAGTTTAAAATGATTGGTGAGATCATGATATGTGATCATGGAGTCCTTCGTGAAATTCAGGAAGGTAGACTCATCCACTGCCCGTACGACGAAACCTCGGGCTTTATTGTGGGCTGCCTCGTTCCCCAGATTCCTCGAATGGGATGGGACCCATATCATTTCCGAACAATTTCATGACAATTTGGTGGCGTTAAGGACTCCAAGGGAGGTGTTTGCAATTCGCTCTTTCACGAAATTATTGACAGCCTCTTTAGGGTCGCTGAGAATGATGCTCTCTTGGGTATGCGCTAGGGCGAGGGCTATAGCCGCCTCTTCTGCCGTTTCAGAGGATTTCGTTTTGATTGTTGCCGAGACGATGTGGTCACTATTCTCGTTGACAGCCACAATTGTAAAGGCATTCGTATGTTTGTATGCTGCCGCGTCTACATAAATTGTTCGAGCCGACTGCCTGTACTTATTCTGTAATGTTTTGGCTCGGGCTTGTCATCTACCCTCACGATGTATGGGGTGCATGCTTTTGGGAAGTGGTTTGATTAGTAGGGCCGTCCTATAGTCGCGGGGAAAGTCTACTTTGGTGTCTTAATTCGTAGGTTGAAAGTTAATTCCAAGCATGGCAAGAATACTCCTGCCAGTTACGGAATTAGCTAATCTGACTGTTAGAGCCATTAAATGGGCTTCTTTCAGATCATTGTAGGTGTTTTGTATTCATAAGCTCATAAGCGTTTCGCTTGAGGAATTTAGTGGGCCTCCTAAAGCAGCTTTTCAGGCCTGCTGTAAAATTCTTTCCAATTGGTCCTTTTCGGCTTTCGTAAAATTTAGAAAAGGGGTGGCATAGAGTATCCTGCTTACAGCAAAGGCCTGCACTACTCGGCTTAACATTCTTTCCCTCACCCCTTGTCTTCGATTAGCGATGCGGCTGATTAATCGCGCCGTCGTTTCTACCTTGCGTTTTAGCTTACTGACTGTGTCATTACTCTTGCCATTTGTTCGAAAATACCACCCCAGCATTCCCATGGTTTGTACCTCTTTGACAGATAGTTCATTAACATAGACGTTTATTTGCACGGGGGGTGGGGGTAGGGGGGGGGGGCTAATTGTATCACGAAGAGTTCAGATTTTTGCTCTGAACAAGTGAGACCGGATTCCCATGCGCATGCCTCAGTGATGTCCACTGCTTCTTGGAGTGTGTCTTCTATGTAGCCTCGCATCCTTTGGATACCAAAAGCGTGATGTCGTCTGCATAAAACGTGTGATGTAGGTGTGATATTTGTGCCCATCTGGGGGGAATTTTGATGAGGGAGAGGATAAAAAGGAAAGGGGATAGGACGGAGCCCTGTGGTGTTCCTTTCATTCCTAGTGTGTTTGGGGCAGACTCTATTGTATCGACCACTATCACTGCTGTTCTGTTAGTGAGGAAGGATCGGCTGTAGTTGGAAGTCCTTTCTCCGGGGTTCATTTCTAACAAGTTTGTCAAAATGGCTTTGTGGGTCACATTGTCGAAAGCTTTAATAAAGTCTAAACACAATATTGCTTTCGTCCCTGATCCCTCGTCAGCTTCAATTTGTCCTTGTTAAGCTGCAAAAATATGTCCTGGGTAGATAGTTCGGTCTTGAATTCTAACATTTTTCAGGTAGGAGGCACATGTCTTCCGTATAGTTTTGGAGCCTGTTGAGGATGCCATGCTCCATTAGTTTGCCTAGGCAAGTTGTTAATGAAATTGGGCGTAGATTATCAGTGCTGAGATTTTACCCGCTTAGGAATGAAAGTGATTTTCGCGAGCTTCCATTCTTCTGGTAAGTTGCCTGCATGCCAGTATTTCTTCATAAGGTCTGTAACTGCCGCGATCACCGTTATGTCTAAATTTCTGAGAGTCTTATTTGTTACTTTGATCCTGTCGCAGATGTTGTCCACAGATTTCCCATTGCGTACCATACCTCTGCATCTGTAATGTGGCGTCTAAATTTGGATTAGGACTCCCCCGGTAGTGTGGGTGTATGGTAGCCTCAGTCGTGTTTCGATAGTTTTCTGTTAGCTGCTTGATTACGTCTTCAGTTGTACCCTCATATTTATGTATGAGTTCGTACAGTTGACTTTGTTGCACGGGACGTGTTTGTTCTCGGTAAAGCAGGTGTCTCAAATGATCCCATGTCTTCTCATTTCCGAGCTGTCCGTTGATGCTTTCACGTACTTGGTTCCATTGTTGTGCTTGGAGTGTAAGTGTATGTTCCTCGATTCGCCTCTTTTCGCGTAGTCGCTTAAGGTGTTTTTGCTTCTTCCACCGTTTGTGGAAGCCTTTTTGGGCCTGCCTCAGGTGTAAGAGTTTCAATCTGCAGTCTTCAATCTGCACCGCTTTCTCAACTGGCACCACAAGGCTAGTGGAGCTGACATGCTCATTAAGGGAGATCACTCTGTCGATAAGGTTACAGATCGCCTTTGGAAGATGTTTCCTTGCGGAGTTCCCTGAACTTGTCCCAATCCGTGGTTCGTATTACTTTCGTTTTGTTTTTGAGTTCTGTCCTGGGGAAGGTGTTGCTATGGATGAAGTGATCACTACCATGTTTTTGCCCGGTGTTGACCCACTTTGCGTCCTTGACGTTTTTAGAGAGGTATAAGTCTGGAGATGTGTCTATACATACACTGTGACCCATGCGAGTGTGGTCGCTCGGGTTGTTTAGCGTTGTGAGCCCCAGCGATTAGATGGTTTGCCAGAGCAGCTTCCCTTTCGGAGTTGCTTTCGTATATCCCCACACTGAGTGCTCAGAGTTCGTCTCCCACAATTATTTGTTGAGCATTAGCAGCCAGCTTTATTGTGTTTACCAACAAGTGTGGGAGTCTGTTGCCTTTGTTTGTGGGTGGGCTGTATACATTAAAGATAAAGAAATTTGTGTCTCCTTTTTGCCTTGGTTATACCTCAAGTAGGGTGTAATCTTGTTCCGATTCGTTTATAAAATGTTGAGTCGCGGTTATCTTCCTATGCACGACCGTGGCTGTGAAAGAGCCGGCTGCGGTACTAGTGTCATAATGGGGTGGTAGATATGCTTTATAGCCTGGCAGTGTAGCCTTGCCGCTAGCTTCTCGCAATGCGATCACGTATGGGGTTGTAAGAGACGATGATTGTTGAATATGGAGCTGCAATTGGGACCGCTTACGGCGGAATCCTCTGCAGTTTCATTGCCAAATTTTTAATTTTTGGCGTAAAACTATGTTGGATTTGTTGATCGCTGTGGGATCGTGGACAGATTCAAGATGGGGTGTAGGCGAGCCTCGATAGGTGCAAGTTTATCCTTTATTTGCTACACGCGGGTGGCTATTTGGGACACTTGTCCCTGTAGTGTTGCAAAGCGAATATATATCTCTGCAAATCTGGTGGTAACGAGGCCTGGGAAGGCTTCTTGTTTTGTTGATATAGCTATAGCGTTAGTTCTTTCTGAACGAGTATTGATGTCTGCACTGAGTTTCGTAGGTGCTTTCAACGGCTGCGGTGTGTCGCCTTCCTACGCATCGGCCTTTGTTTAATTTTGTATTCGTCGCCTTCCTTTGTATGAAGCGGTCTCTTAGATGCTATTCTGGCGTCTGTTTCCGTCGCGTTAGGGGCCGAATACTGGTACGCGGTGGGGGGAGTGAGGAGAATGGCGTCTGTTTCCATCGCGTTATTGGTTGAAGCCTGGGACGCGGTGGGTGGCGGTCTAGCCACAGTGGCTGTCTTTACCTGACGCGCTTGTTAGAGGCGTTTAATTTCAGCAAACCTCTTTTCTAAGGCCCCCAATTTCTCCGTCTCGGGATTGTGATTGGATTTTATATTCCTTCTCTCGAGCGTCAATAGATTGGGAGGCCTCTGCCGGCCAGCTCACCTTTTTGTTGGAGCAGCTTTTGCTGCATCTGCGGCCTGAGCTTCTCTTCTCGTTCCCTGCAGGGTTCACCAGGGGCGGGAAGGAGCTGGAGTGGTTCCGGCTCTGGTTGCCTCTTTTCCCGGCAGCACCCTGTTCCTTCTTCCTGGGCCTTGTCTGGTGCCCATGTAGTGGTGAGTGGTTGGCCCCTTGACTGGGTGTCTGGTTGAATGGGGTGTTCCTTTGTTCTTGTTGATGAGCCGGAATTTCCAGTTCCGGCTTCCTGTGCTGAGGCCCCCGTTGCAGACGACGAAGACGGGTTGGAAGGCTGGCTGTTCGTCATCATGCGGGCGTGAGTGATTTTCTCCATCACGGCGGCAGAGGTGCGTTATAGGTTTGTAGCAGGCATCAGCCCAGTGTCCTACTCTGCTGCAGTTGAAACAAACTTCATGTTGCTTCCTGAAGTGGTTGACACGAAAGACACCGCATTGACAGATTACTTGGCTGGGTAGCTTCTTTCCGAAATAGGTGATTTGTATTGTTCTGGATTGTCCAATCCTTCGGGCATTCACAACTTCTATTCCTTCGTTTCTGTTTCCGAACCCTTCTCGGACCGCTTCGGCCGAGTCTCCCGCGTAGGCGTTGTAAATTACCACTTTGACTGAGTCTTCGGGCGCCGCCACGTATGAAGTCACGTTGCAGGCTTGAGCTTGGAGATGCAGTTTTTAGATCTTGGCGTATGCAGTCGCCCGTTGACGGTCGGGCGGGCATAGCGTGAGAGCGTTATTGGTCGAATTGACTATGACAATATCTCCATTATTCACCGTTCATACGGCAGCCTGGCCACTTCGTAGACGCCGAAGAGTAGTAGTCCTGGCGCAAAGTCTCTCAGATGCCAACCTTGAGGTCGGCAGACGATTTTGTAATCATCGGTCGGCAAGCGCTGGAGAAGGGCTTTTTTGCTGAGTCCAAATCGCTTTTTCCTGTTCTTTCGTGACGGAAAATTCGAGCTCTATTTGCGTTGGTCGTGCCGCTGCGCAGGCTCTTCGACGGTCGATGCGGGCCCTTTATTCTTCAGGCCTCGTTGTCGGTCTTAGTACCGAAAATTGTTTTCCCACGTTCCGTCCGCGAGGTCCGCTGGTGATATTTTCTCGCCTTCCACGGCGTATTCCATCACTGCGGGTCCCTGGGCGCTCAGTTCCCGGCGGAGAGATGACGAGCTACGCATAGCTCGATGGCTAGGCCGGCAGTCGGCCGCCAATATGCCTAGATGTCCGTAGGTTGGCAAAAACCGATTTCAGTAGGCACAGGACGCTGGTCCCGATGTCTCCCAAAACATTCGAGACCTAAGGCTGAATCTTTCTGCCGAAAAGTGGCTTCGAGACGGAAACTCATGCGTCGCACGTCAGCACAACTCCGTCATCTTCTTCTGCTTTGCACCTCATTTCGGATATTTTCTGCCAGCTTTAAAATGACCACGGCTGAGAGCGGCGCTCATTCTTGTCGTCGACGAGCGCCGAGTACATTTCGTCCTATAGCTGCCGTCGAGTTTTTGAGAACTTTGTGGGCGCAAGTCAGTTCAATAAAGAATTCATTTCAGCGCCACTTAAGTCACCTCGTTCTTTTCGCACGAAGTTTTCACCACCACGTGACAATGATAGAATGAATCGTTAATTATGCGGAAGCATTATATGGCTCATCGGCAACGAAACCCGGCGTCAGCTTTGGCCGGCAGCAGTGGTGCTACGGCTCGTCTTCCATCCCACCGCGGGCAACTAGATTTTACAAGACGACGTGCTATTAGCGGTTTTCTAAAGCAAAGGGTAGAAGAACAACGCCAATGTCCCGATAGAGGAAGGAACTTGGTCCGGAGATGCGGGAAAGGAGAAACAAGATAAAACTATATTCGCGTATTTAAAACATTGGTTGCAAACAAATACAAGCAAATTAAAAGCTGAGAAGATCTCTCAAGGAATCACTACTCGATTAACGTGTCGAGCGCTTTATATAGTCCCTTTACAGCTTGCCTAAGTCGAGTATTCATTGACGGCGCTACTCTCTCAATCTACCTCGGCCGAGTCACAGGGATAAATTTTCCGAAAGTGTCCTTTCCTGAGATCACCTCCTCGACGACAGAGAGGCGCGCCAATAACCAAACGCAGATATCTTATTTAATCAAGCGCACATGGCTCTACAGGAAGCCAGTTAGGGGGTCCAGTACCTTGGTTCAAGGTCCGGTCGAAGGCGAAAACCTGCAATGGCGGCACCCGCGCCATCGACAGAAAGCGAAGCGCGGATGATCGACAGACTCCCGTCCCCGTGCGTGACGCCAGGCGTTGAGCGGTGCCTCCCTGGCGGTGGTGCATGGTCGCAGGGTCGTTGCTGCTGCGCTGGCTGCTGCCTAATGGAAACCACCTAAGTGGGGGATACATACAGTGGCAGTTACGGCGCAGTGAATTCGCGTGGAAGAAACGAGTCGGCTAGACTCGTCGTGTCGGGCGCCGCTTCACTGTCGCGGTGGTCGCATGGGAACGCGTACTGGGGGCGAAGCGCCCTTATAGCAGGACCCCGAATTGCCTTTCGGACTGACTTAATTGAAGACTGTTGAGGAGGGAACACACAAAGCTTGGTAATTACGCCTGGAACTCCTACTGCAGTATATGGGACACTGGTACCATTAAGTGCAATTCACGAAAAGCAATTTTATCAAAATATTCATCCTGCAGCAATTCACACTGTTTTGTTAACTAGAAACCTTCCAAATGATTCCTAAAAACAACAGTATACAAGAAAGAATGTGTTGTGTGTGCGCGAAACCAAGCACGCGTGTTATCGCGTACTGCCTGCGCATGCTCACTGCCCGGCTGTCTCTTACCGGTAGCCCGTGCTGGCTGTAAAAGACCGCTTGCACGGGCCCACCGCGCTCAGTATTAACCTGTTGGCTTCCTGCCAAGTAGCAGGAATAAACGTTTATTCGATGCTACGTCTACGCCGCCCAGTTCTTGGATGCCAGACATGACATATTGACGACGAGGATGGGATGACCGCCGTACGGAATTCGCAGTGTAAAGAACCTGGCCTCTATGTAAAAAAGCTTCCCGCCACGAAGATTTCCCTGCGGTGAAATTCCTGAAACGCGCATCATGGCAGCCGAAACTTCCAAGTGAGTCATGGGTCACATCGGCTACATTGAACCTTTCGACGAGACCACGAGTGACTGGCGCTCGTACGAGGAAAGGTTGAAGGCCTATCTTTCGGTCAACGATGTTCCAGTAGCAAAGAAGGTTCCTGCTTTCCTAAGTCTCATCGGCGCGAAGACCTACGCGCTGCTCAAGTCGCTGACGGCACCGGACGCACCGTCGTCACGAGAGTTTGACAGTCTTCTGAAACTCCTGAGCGATCACCTGGCGCCGCAGTCGTCCGTCATCGCAGAGCGTGCGAAATTTTACAAGCGGTCACAGCGAAGCAGTGAGTCCATTGCCGAAATTGTCGCGGAACTTCCAAGGCTGATGCATAGTTGCGAATTTGGAAGTTTCTTGGATGAAGCGCTCCGGGACTGTTTTGTTTGCGGCCTGCTCCGCGAGAACATTCAGCGTGTGTTGTTCACGGAAGACAAAAAGCTAACCTTCCAGAAGGCCGTAGATAGAGCTCTTGCCATGGAAACTGCAACGAAAAGCGCGGCGTTCACGCATAACAGCGTATCCCCGGCGTACGAAGTGAAAAAGGTTCGAGGCGAAAAGCAGTTTGTGATGTCGCCAAGCTGTTTCCGTTGCGGGTCACCCAATCACTCTAGTAAAACGTGCCCTCATATCGGCGATACATGTTATAATTGTAACCGGAAAGGGCATATTCAACGCGCCTGCACGAAAGGAAAGAAAGCTAGGGAGGCAAAGCCTCGGAAACGTGTGAAGATGCTCACGTCCGTCCGAAACGAGTCGTCTGCCCCACTTCAGTCAGTCAACGCAGACCCGTTTACTGTATCCGTGAACGTTGACGGTGTCCTACTGACGATGGAGCTTGACACCGGCGCAGCCGTATCCGTCATATCATGGCGCGAATTCCAGAGGCTGTTTCCACGTAAGCGACTTCAGCCAGCTACGTTAAAGCTGCGCACGTATACTGGGGCCATAGTAACACCGAAGGGTATGGCGAAAGTCGTCGTGCACCACAACGGCCAGAGCGTGGAGCTTCCCCTGTACGTCGTGCACACTACAGGACCGGCACTCCTCGGCAGAGAATGGTTGCAAGATATTCGTCTGGATTGGAAGAACCTAGTTTTTTTGAAGCACCTTGGTCCCTCTCGAGAAATGTCAAAACACTGGCAAGAAAAGCTGGAAGCCATGCTAGACAGCCATTCCGAACTTTTCAAGGATGAGCTAGGTACCATCACGGAAGAGCAGGCCGAGCTTGTCCTTCGCGAAGGGTCACAGCCGAAGTTTGTAAAGGCAAGAAGCGTTCCCTTTGCTCTGCAAGGTGCAGTAGAAGCTGAACTTGCGAAAATGGAGAAGCTTGGCATCATAACGCCTGTTGCTACAAGCGAATACGCGACGCCCTTGGTACCGGTAGTGAAGAGGGAAGGAAGCCTCCGACTGTGTGGCGACAATAAAACCACCGTCTATCCCGGTCTGGAAGTAGACCGCTACCCGCTACCTCGGATAGATGCCCTTCTAGCAGCGCTTGCAGGAGGAGAGGAATTTTTGAAGATCGACCTGAGTAGGGCCTACCAGCAGGTAGTTATGGCGGAAAGCTCCCGGAAACTACTGACGATAAACACACATAAGCGCTTGTATACTATGAACCGTCTGGCTTTCGGCATTTCGTCCGCCCCAAGCATATTTCAAAGAATTATGGACAACATGCTGAAAGGGATGGAAGGAGTCAGTTGCTACCTTGACGACATCCTGGTCACAGGCAAGACCAAGCAAGAGCATTTCCATAACGTGGAAGCCGTCTTTTCAAAGATTGCAGGAACGCGGTGTGCGCATCCGGCGCGATAAGTGGTCGTTCTTTCAACGAGAGCTCCGTTATCTGGGCCACGTCATCAACGCCGAGGGTGTTTGCGCATCGCCTTAAAAGGTATTGGCACTGCTAAATGCGCCTGCTCCAAAAGACAAGCAGCAACTGCAGTCATTCCTTAGGATGGTCAATTATTACGGCAAGTTTGTTCAGCGTCTCTCAACTTTGGCACAGCCGTTGTACAGGCTGCTAAAGCAAACAAAGGAGTGGACGTGGGATGCGTCATGCCAGCTTGCTTTCACGGAGATAAAAGCAGCTATGGCTTCCCCTCCAGTTCTTGCCCACTATGATCCGAAGCGACCGCTTCAACTTGCCTGCGACGCATTTCAGTACGGCATAGGCGCAGTTCTTTCGCACAAAATGACAAATGGATCAGTTCGACCGGTTGCCTACGCATCCCGCACATTGTCAAGTGCCGAAAAGAACTACAGTCAGATCGAGAAAGAAGCCCTTGCCCTCGTATTCGGCGTAAAAAAGTTTCACTTCTACGTCTACGTAAGGTTCTTCACGCTTGTGACTGACCATAAACCACTGCAAACAATTTTCGGCCCGAAAACAGGCATTCCAGCGATGGCAGCTGCCCACATGCAGCGTTGGGCGCTGACGCTGTCAGCCTACAACTATGCTCTTGAATTCAAGAAATCTACTGATAATGCGGAAGCAGACTGTCTATCGCGCTTGCCGCTCGACAGCAGCGAAAAGCAATCGGCAGAAGAAAGCGAAACTTTTTATTCGCTTCGTTTTGAAACACTGCCTGTCACAGGCCAAGACATCGCTCGTGAAACGAGGCGTGATCCTTTACTAAGCAAGGTACTGAACTTCACAAGTGCTGGCTGGCCGTCGCTGAAAAGGAGTTGAAACTTTTCTTCGACAAGCGTTTGGAGCTCACAGTTCATCAAGGGTGTTTAATGTATGGCATGAGAGTAGTCGTGCCTCCAAAACACAGAGCCTTCTTGCTTGAGGAACTTCATCAGGGTCATCCCGGTATCGTAAGATGCAAAGAACTCGCGAGGAGCTACGTCTGGTGACCTGGTATCGACGCGGACCCAGAGCAACACGTGAAGAAATGTGCAGAGTGTCAGCAGCAACGGAACGAACCAGCACCGGCTCCGCTTCATCCATGGTCATGGCCGACTTCGCCGTTTCAAAGAGTTCACTTGGACTTTGCTGGACCCATGAAAGACAAAATGTTCCTTGTTGCTGTGGACGCACACTCAAAATGGCCGGAAGTTTATGTCATGCAGAAGACTACAGCGTACCACACAATTCAGTGTCTCCAAGACCTGTTCTCTCGTTTTGGCGTACCCGAGACCATAGTGACCGACAACGCACCACAGTTCGTTTCCGAAGAATTCAAGAGCTTCGTCAAAGGCTTCGGTGGTCGTCATATCGTGAGTGCAGCGTACCATCCAAGCACGAATGGCCTTGCGGAGAGATTTGTACAGACAATGAAATCTTCGTTGCGTAAAGGACGACCTCTAGATTCCTTGCACGCAACCTTACAGACGATCCTGATGACGTACCGCAACACGCCTCATGCGACTACAAGAGAAACTCCAGCAAACCTTTTCATAGGTAGACGACTGCGCACGAGACTCGACGCAGTCAAGCCTTCTGTAGGGGGAAGAGTGGCTCAGCAACAGCTCTCCGATGTGTTGCGACGCAAGGCACGTGAGCGACTTTTCAACATCAACGATGAGGTCCTCGTGAGGAATTACAGAGGTCCTGAGAAATAGGTCTCCGGCACTATCATTCTGCAGTCTGGCCCCGTTTCATTCAAAGTTCGAGTTAGGACGACTCGTGGGGTGCTCATTTGGCGTCGTCATCAAGACCAGCTACTGCTCAGCATCGACAGCTCAAAGCAGAGCATCATGGAAGATTTTATTCCAGATTCCAGGGATCCCCAGAGCGACACCGAGCCACTTCCAGCTGCGGCCCCTGCGGCAACGAACGACCCTCCAGGGGAGCGACGCTATCCACAGAGGGACCGGCGACCTCCTGATTGATATCAGCCATAGCATCAGTTGCATTGTATAATGTAGCAAAAGGACATTGCGCTCATTAGGAGGAAGGAGATGTTGTGTGCGCGCGAAACCAAGCACGTGTGTTATCGCGTACTGCCTGCGCATGCTCACTGCCCGGCTATCTCTAATCGGGTAGCCCGTGCTGGCTTTAAAAGACCGCTCGCATGGGCCCACCGCGCTCAGTATGTAACCTGTTGGCTTCCTGCCAAGTAGCAGGAATAAACGTTCTTTCGATGCTACGTCTACGCCGCCCAGTTCTTGGATGCCAGACATGACAGAATGCGCTTTTTTTCCCCGCTTGCTGCGAGCTCGTGTTTCGGTGTCAGAGGACAGCGCAGTGCGCAGTCTCAGGATTGCTCAAGATTAGGATATTGTGGAGGTCTACCCCACCTGGAGTTCCAGCCTCTATTCCGGACATGCCCGAACGGTTGACAGGATGGAGACGCTCTGCTTAGTGAATAAGCTTACGCCTTTAATGACGGTGCTACATAAACCGGTTACCAACAAATCTAATTTTTCTGATTCTGTATCGTGCTGCAATTTCTTAGTTAATTTGCCGACGCAATAAACACCCAAACGGTCCCGCTCACAAAATTCCGTTAAATCTTGCATAAAGGCACGACACACAGGTGCATAACATAGGCATCATTAATTATGCATAACTATCACAATGAAAAGCAGAAAATGCCTATCCTGAAAAATTCGAGAGTGGAACCAAGTACGAGTGAAAGCGATATTTTCTTTTTTAGTTCACCAACTGAATTTCCTAAATTCTGATGCCAACAAATAGAACGCACATATATATTAGAAAAGAAACCAGTTTCCGGACAATTAATTATAATTTATTACCATTAAAACATAATCACGATCAAATTTAGGTCTGGTTTCGCCAGCGCCACCCGAGCTCCCACGTGGCTTACAATTTCCTAACGGCGACTGATTTCTCCCGTGCCACATCACCGCTCTTGTCGCACGTCTGCTCGCGGGATGCCCGAGATATCGGTTCCTGTTCCACGCTGGCAGCGTTCCTCGCCGAGAATTTGGTTTCGGAGGATTTCCAGCAGATTTTTTAGCACTATCCGTCCACTCTTGTTCCGGGGTTCTTTCTTGCTTTTTGGGGGGAACCTGTCCTTGTCCAGATTGGTTTCTCCCCTGCAGCTCAGAGCACACTGCCCGATAGCGGTTATCTTCCGCTAATTCTTGGTGGCCCCGCGCTTCTTCCGGCTGCCTGACCTCGGACGCCGGGATTTCTTCCGGCTTTTGTTTCCAGCGTCGCTGTCCGAAGACGCGCCTGATGAACGGTGATGGCGACTCCCCCTGCGCTTCCGGCCGGCGCTGCGCTTTGAAGACCTTGAGCGAGAAAGGCCACGCTTCTTGGGCGCTCGCTTGCCTGAGGCGCTGTTGCTAGAGGACCCGGCAGTTGACCGGCGACGAGATCGGAAGCGGCGTCGACCGCCCCCACTGCTCTGCGACCGGTGATGCCTGCTCCGGTGGCGTTTCTCACCTCCAGACTTGATAATCGACCGGCGATGTGTTCTAGGCATGCGTGCACCGCTCTCGGTGGTAGCTGACATGTGCGCTACAGAGGTGCCAGAGACATCAGCCGCCTTTTTTTCCGAGCGGCTGTTGGCGTCGGCAGACATCTGCAGCAATGTTGACTCGCCCAATGAGCGAGCCCCCACTTTCTTTGAGTCATACTTGGGTGTCACGGGTTCGTTAGGCGGAAGGAATTCAGCCTTCCAGCGGCTTACGCCTGGTTTCTGAGGCGACGGGTCTACTATGTCCGCGGCCACCTTTGCCTGGTTCCTGGTTTGTTTGGGCTTCGGCTCACTGGTGCCGTTGTTCGGGGTCATCTTTCGCTTTGGAGCCTTCTTAGAACACCCGGACTTCTCGCTCCCCATGATCCGTTCAGGTCAGTCTCCGTGGGTGCTGGAGGTGGCTCCTGGTGCGCTGATTCCTCCTCCTCGAAAGTGCGGCAAACGATGATCACGAAGCATCGGATCATGACTACTGAGGACGCTCGAACCATACGACAGCAGCCGTACCGCATTTCCCCGAAGGAACGCGACGCTATCCACACGCAGGTGAAGGAGATGCTTACAGACACATTTTTCAGCCCTCTAAGAGCCCATGGTCGTCGCCCGTCGTGCTTGTTAAGAAGAAGGATGGGACACTGCGCTTTTGTGTGGGTTACCGTAAGCTGAACGCCATAACGAAAAAGGACGTCTACCGGCTGCCCCGCATCGACGACTCGCTCGACCGACTTCGTCGCGCCGAGTATTTTTCGTCGATCGACCTAAAGGCCGGTTATTGGCAGATTGACTTTTATGAACGTGACCGCGAAAAAACGGCTTCGTCACACCCGACGGCCTATATGAATTTAAGGTGTTGCCCTTCGGCCTTTGCTCGGCGCCAGCGACGTTTCAGAGCATGATGGATACTGTCCGGGCTGGCTTCGAATGTCAAATCTGTGTAGTTTACCTAGATGACGTGGTGGTGTTCTCAAAAACCTTCGACCAAATTTTTTAATGCCTGAGGACCGTGTTGGATGCCCTGCGGTTGGCCGACTTGAACTTAAACCCGAGAAATGCCACTTTGGCTACAAAGAGCTCAAGTATCTCGGCCATGTTGTGAGCGCCGATGGCATACGACCCGATCCCGAGAAAACTGCCGCCGTAGCCAAGTTTCCTCGTCCTACTACAAAGAAAACGCTCAAGCGCTTCTTGGGTTTGTGCGCCTACTACCGCCGTTTTATCGTCGACTTCTCCAAGATCGCTGAACCCCTCACCCTTTTAACACGTGACGATACACCGTTCGTCTGGACTGCCGAGCAACAAGCTGCTTTCACAGAGCTGCGCCAACGGCTGCACAATAACCCTTTGCTGGCTCACTTCGATGAGGAGGCTGCTACCGAGATACACACCGACGCTAGCAACATCGGGCTTGGTGCCGTCCTCGTTCAACATCAAGAAGGCGTGGGACGTGTGATCGCGTATGCGAGTCGCACACTCTTGCGCACCGAAATCAACTACTCCACTCGAAAAAGGTGCGCCTCGCTTTAGTCTGGGCCACAATGAAATTTCGGCCTTATATCTGTGGTCGTCATTGTAAAGTGGTCATCGACCACCATTCCTTGTGCTGGCTTACCAATCTCCGGGACCCATCAGGCCTCCTAGCACGCTGGAGCCTTCGCCTTCATGAATTTGATTACACAATTGCCTATAAGTCCGGACGTAAACACGAAGACGCCAACACGCTCTCACGCGTACCCGTCGAGCAAGCTAATGACAGCGCAGAGGATGACAATAGTTTCCTAGGTGTGATCAGCAGTTCGGACTTAGTGGCAAAGCAGCGTGCTGACGCTGACCTGCGGTCTGCCATGGATCACCTGAACAGTCATGCTTCCAACGTACCTCGACACTTTTCCAGCCACTTGTCCTCTTTTTGCAGTCGCAATGCAGCATTGTTCACGACAAACTCCAGAAACGGTGACCCGCCCTACCTACTAGTCGTGCCATCAGACCTCCAAGACGACATCCTTTCAGTGTGTCATGATGAGCCCACCTCTCGGCACTTGAGATTTGCACGCACGCTAGCTAGAGTGCGTCAGGGCTATTATTGGGCTAAACTTGCAAAGACCATCCACCGCTACGTCAGAGGTTGCGGTGAGTGCCAGAGTCGTAAGTAACCACCGCTCAAGCCCGCAGGTTTGCTCCAACCAATAGCGCCCTCTCGCACACCTTTTGACCAAGTCGGCATTGATCTTTCGGGCCCATTCCCTGTGTCGTCTTCTGGCAATAAGTAGATTATAGTTGCGACTGAATATTTGACGCGCTATGCGGAAACCCAGGCGATGCCGCGCAGTACATCCTCTGAAATCGCGCGCTTCTTCATACACCACATTGCTTAACGACTTGGCGAACCGTTCTCCGTCATCACCGATATGGACACCGCGTTTACAGCGCAGCTCATGCACGAGGTGTTCCAGCTGCGTCACACGAACCACCGCAAGACTACTGCATACCACCCGCCGTCAAACGGGCTCACAGAGCGCCTCAAGAAAACCTTAGCGGACATGCTCGCAATGTACGTTGACGTACAGGTTAGGACTTGGGACGAGATCCTCCCGTATGTGACGTTTGCCTACAACACAGCGATTCAGGAAACGACTCAATTTACGCCATTTCGCCTCGTCTACGGGCGTGATGTCCAAACGATGCTCGACGCCATGCTTTCGTGCCCCCCTGACGACCAGGCGCTCACGCCAGACGCCGAGGAATTTACCACGTGGCAATGATATAATGAATCGTTAGTAATAGAAAAGTATTATATGGCTCATCGGCAAAGAAACCCGGCGTGAGCGTTGGCAGGCAGCAGTGGTGTTACGGCTCGTCTTCCTTCCCACCGCAGGCCACTAGCTATTACGACTGGCCGTGCTATTAGCGTGTTTAACCATGCATCGGGTGGAGGAATGACGCCAATGTGCCAATAGAGGAAGGAACGTGGGCCGGAGACGGTGAGTAGGAGAAATATATTCACATATTTACAACATTGCTTAAGAACATTGGTCGTCGCATGGGAACGCGTACGGGGGGAATCTCCCTTATAGCAGAACCCCGAATTGCCTTTTGGACTGCTTAATTGAAGACTGATAAGGCGGGAACACACAAAGTTTGGGGGCTACGCCTGGAACTCCTACTGCAGTTAATGAGACACTGGTCCCATTAACTACAATTTACGAGAAGCAATTGTCTCAAAATTTTGAACCTGCCAAATTTACGTTGTTTTGTCGACTAGAAATTTGCGAAATGATTCCTTAAACAAACTGTTTACAAGAATGCGCTTTAGTTTCGCTTGCTACAAGCTCCTCGTTTTGGTGTCAGGGGGCAGGGCAATGCGCAGTCTCACGACCGGCCTCGGTAGATATGGTTCATGATTCGGATATTGTGGAGGTCTACGCCACGTGGAGTTTCTGTCACTATTACGGACATGTCCGCTGTTGTGACGGGCAGGAGACGCTGTGCTTCGTGAATAAGCTTACGGCTTTAATGACAGTGCTACAAAAACCGGTTACCAAGAAATCTATTTTTTTCTTATTCTGGATCGTGCTACGATTTCTTACTTAATTTCCCGACGCAATAAGCGCCCCAAAACGGTCCCGCTTAAAAAATGCCGTAAAATCTTCCATAAAGGCACGACACACAGTGCATAACATAGGCAGCAGTAATTGTGCATAACTATCACAATGAAAAGCAGAAAATGCCTTTGCGGACAAATTCGAGAGTGGAACCAAATACGAGTGAAAGCTGAGTTTTCTCACTCAGTTGGCCGACTCAATTTCCTAAAATCTTATGCTAACAAATAAAACGCACCTATATATTAGCAAAGAAACTATTTTCTGGGCAAGTAATTGTAATTTATTAGAATTAAAACAAAATCACGATAAAATTTTGGTCTTGTTTCGCCAGCACCAGCCGAGCTCCCACGTGGCTCACAATTACCTCGCGGCCACTCATTTCCGCAGTGCAACATCACCGCTTTCGTCGCACGTCTCCTCGCGGGGTGCCCGAGATATCGGTGCCTTTTCCACGCTGGCAGCCTTCCTAGCCGAGATATTAGATTCGGAGAATTTCAAGCAAATTTTTTAGCGCCAGGAGCCCACTCTTGTTCCGGAGTTCTTGCTTGGTATTCGGAGGGAACCCTTGCTTGTCCAGATCGGTTTCTCTCCTCCAGCTCAGATCACACTGCCCGATAGCGGTTATATACCGCTAGTCCTTGGTGGCCCCGCGCTTCCTACGGCTGCCTGACTTCGAGCGCCGGGATTTCTTGCGGATTTTTTTTCCAGCACCACTGTACGAAGACACGCCCGATGAACGGTGATGGCGACTCCCTCTGCGCTTCCGGCCGGCGCTGCGCTTTGAAGACCTTGAGCGAGAACGGCCACGCTTCTTGGGCACTCGCTTGCCTGAGGCGCTGTTGCTAGAGGATCTGGCACTGGACCGGCGACGAGATCGGGAGCTGTGTCGACCGCCCCCACTGCTCTGCGACCGGTGATTCCTGCTCCGGTGGCGTTTCTCACCACCAAACTTGATAATCGACCGGCGGTGGGGTCTAGGCATGCGTGCACCACCCTCGGTTGTGGCTGACGTCTGAACTGCAGAGGTGCCAGGTACATCAGCCGTCTTTTTTGCCGAGCGGCTGTTGGCGCCGGCAGACATCTGCAATCCTGACTTGCCTAATGAGCGATAACCAGCTTTCGCTGCGTCATCCTTGGGCGCCACGGGTTCGTTGGGTTTAGGAAGTTCTGCCTTCCGTCTGCTGATGCCTGGTTTCTGAGGCGACGGGTCTACCGTGTCCGCGGCCACCTTTGCGTGCTTCCCGGTTCGTTTCAGCTTCGGCTCTCCGGGGTCGTTCTTCTTCGTGGACGTCGTTCGCGTTGGAGCCTTCCTCGAACGCCCGGACTTCTGGCTCCCCATGATCCGTTGAGGTCAGCCTTCACGGGCAGTTGGCGGTGGCTCCTTGTACAATGATTCCGGCGGTCACCGTCGAAGCCTCTCGCAGACCAGGCGACGGACTCAGCTTTAGGACCAGAAAGCGACTCTGCCGACGGCGCCTTCGCCCATCGGGGCCAGACGCTGCGGAACCGGCCTCGAACGGCAACGCCCACCTAGGCCAACCGTTGGTGCGCGGGGCCAGCCAGGGGAACGAGTGCGCGTGGCACAGGAGCGCGGCTGCCTCGTTTTTCTTGTTGTCTTCTGCTCGCCTTGATATTGCAGCACGTGCCACGCGGAATGGCCGAAAAGCCCAAGAGCTCAGATAATTGAATTTGAACAAACGCTTTTCGAGTCACGAAAATGAATAAAAGAACATTGAAACAATAAAGTTGACAAAGCATCCCCTTCTCCTCTCACGAGAGAGAAAATATTCGCAAGAAAATGATGTCACTTGCCAATTCTTCACTCTTTTTATCTCCTAAAGAAGTTAAAGGAGTTCATTGTGCAAAGAGTACCGCTAAACCTCCATAAATATTCCACTGTACGGCCACACCGCTGGGCTGTGAACAAAACATTGGAAGAGGGACACCGAAAACAAACTGAAGTCAGCCTGCATCGATAAATGATTGCGTTTTAAAGACAAACTGGATACTGCCCCTCAGAGAGGAGCTTTTATAAGCTATACAAAGAAACATATGTGTACAGGTGTCGCCGTCACCAGTGGCATTCGCAAGTGAAGTGCTGTGACACCAAGACAGCATTTTCAACGTCGATCCCTGCAGCAAGATTGCACCTTCATTGACTTCCACAGTGATCACCAAGTCATTTTCGGTACTGACGCTATACCACTTTTTTCACTCCGGCGGTGGCCTGGTGGTCTGAGCCTCCGTCCTGCATGCAGGAGGTGTGGTGTTCGATCCCCATTGCCGCCGGGTACCCCCCGGTGATTGAATGGGTACAAGCTTCTCCTGCCTGGTGCTCGGCTCCTTTAGGATGAAATGCTTGGGAAATATGTAATTGGACCCACCTTGTGCAATGAAAACTACCTTGTACCATGGTGCTCTTTGGCCCCAGATGCCCTTTGCGCTTTAAAAATTGATCATCTAGCTCTTCATCATCTCTAGCTATACCAGTCTGACTGAAGTGGAGGATAAATATTTAACTTTAATGTTGACACGAATAGATGCGCCTTTTCTTGTCCAACAAACATCATCATAGGCTGAAAGGGCAAGAGAATGGCTCTTTACTGAGAACAATAATTGCATGGACTCTTCTAGTGTCCATTTAACTACGCAGAAGCCTATCAGCATGCACTAAGTCAGATTTGGCCGGCTAGACATTAAGCCGCTCAGGAAGCCGAATTCTAATCTTCGCATGTTGAAATTGGGGTGTAAGATCCCATTCTGCACGGCACTCTCCCCAACTTTGCTGGCGGTAACGGAATTTGAAGAAAGATGATTCGGGGACTCACTTTCAATGACGAATGAAACGCATCGCTTCCAACGTCTACTGCGAAGCCGCCGATGAACGGCCATGGAGGAAGCAAGCCGACTTCTGAGGATATGAAACCATGTTCTATAATATGTATGCAGTCTCTTCAGCATCAGTCACACAACCGCGCCTAAGAATACAATGAAGCTCATCATGCATCGTCCATCTCATAAACGAGTCTCACACTCAAATCACATTCCGAACTGGCCGCCCACACGAAGACTGCCACCTTTTTTCTGAAACGGATAAACGCCGTCTGATCATCAGTGTTAGAAGAAAAAGTAGTGGTGATCATGCGGCAGAAATGAGTTAGCATATCGCGTATTCTCTTTGTCTTATATGTGCTTGTGCTCTCTTCGTGCAGCGTAGGGGTGAGACAGAGACATTTATTAAAGGTCACCATTCGCCAACCGTCGTATCCATCCTGTCTTCGCCTTCCCTTTCCCACCTCCCTGTAACTCTCCCTCCGAAAATAGAGAAAGATATTTTCTTCTCTCCACTTTCCCATCCGACTCCCGTCGCCTCCAAACCTTTCTCCTTCTTCAATCTCACTCCCCCTTTCATGTGAAAGTAGTGAAGGGAACTTCCCTCTCCACTTTGCCACCTGCCAAGTAAAGAAGGGTACGTCCCTCTCCAATTTCCGCCTGCCAGACGTGGAAGGTGGCAACTGGCACCTCTACTGCTAACGCACTAAAACGAGAGAAATCGCCTCATGTGAAAACGCAGCCACAGCTGTCGCTCCGCTGGCGCAGGATTGAGCATATTCCGTTCCATGCAGGGGAACACTGGTTGTGCACGGGTGATATCAGCTCAGCCGAACCGGGAAGAAGGCGCGCGCCTCGTGTGTGACTATGTGACAGATCCTGCTCCAAATCTTAGGGCTCAATCAAACCGAACACAAAATTTCGAAATTAGAACATAAAAATATACCACGGAATCAAAGAAACAAAATCTGTAACAATGTCAAAGTTGACTATATTCTGTTTCCGTTCTTTCCGGAGCTGACGCCAAACAAGCTATGTACTACGCTGAGGTTCAGTTATATAAAACTAGTTCCGGGCAAGTCTTAGTAATTTATTAGCATTAGATGATCATCACGATCAAATTTTGTTCTTGTTTGACCAGCACCATCCGAGCTCCCACGGGGCCTAAAATATCCTCGCGGCAACTGGTTTCCGCAGTGCAACATCACCGTTCTTGTCGCACGTCTGCTCGTGGGGTGACCGAGATACCTGTGCCTGTTCCACGCTGGGAGCCTTCCTGCTGAGATTTCGGTTTCGGAGCATTTCAAGCAGATTTTTTAGCGCTATCAGTCCACTCTCGTTCCGGGATTCTTGCTTGGTTTTTGGAGGGTACTTGTGCTTGTAGACATTGGTTTCTCCCCTGCAGTTTTAGATCACACTGCCCGATAGCGGTTATCTTCCGCTAGTCCTTGGTGGCCCCGTGCTTCTTCCGGCTGCCTGACCTCGAACGCCGGGATTTCTTGCGGCTTTTGTTTGCAGCATCGCTGTCCGAAGACGCGTCCGTGGAACGGTGATGGCGACTCCCTCTGCGCTTCCGGCCGGCGCTGCGCTTTGAAGAGCTTGAGCGAGAACGGCCACGCTTCTTGGGCGCTCGCTTGCCTAAGGCACTGAGGCTAGAGGACCCAGCACTTGACCGGCGACGAGATCGGGAGCTGCGTCGACCGCCTCCGCTGCTCTGTGACCGGTGATGCCAGCTCCGGTGGCGTTTCTCACCTCCATAGTTGATAGCCGACCGGCGGTGGGCACTAGGCATGCGTGCACCGCTCTCGGTGGTAGCTGACATGTGCCCAGCAGAGCTGCCAGGGACATCAGCCGCCTTTTTTGCCGAGCGGTTGTTGGCGTCGGCAGACATCTGCAGCAATCCTAACTCGCCCAATGAGCGAGCACCCTCTTTAGATGAGTCATCCTTAAGCGCCATGGGTTCCTTAGATGGAGAGAGGTCAGCCTTACGGCGGCTTATGCCTGTTTTCTCAGGCGACGTGTCTACCGTGTCCACGGCCACCTTTCCCTGCTTCCTGGTTTGTTTGGGCTTCGGCTCAGCGCTGTCGCTCTTCTTGGGGGTCAACTTCCGCTTGGGAGCCTTCCTAGAACACCCGGACTTCTCGCTCCCCATGATCCGTTCAGGTCAGCCACTTCGGGTAGCTGGGGGTGGCACCTGGTGCGATTATTCCGTCGGCCGCCGTCGTAGCCTCTGGCCGACCAGGCTCCGGACTCAGCTTCGCAGGGTACGGAAAGTGGCTCTGCCGACTGCGCTCTTGCCCATCGGCGCCAGACGCTGGGGAACCGGCCTCGAACGGCAAAGCTCACCCAGGCCGTCCGTTGGTGCGCGGGGCCAGCCAGGGGAAAGAGTGTGCGTGGCACAGGAGCGCGGCTGTCTCGTTTTATTTTCTTTTGCTCGCCTTGATATTGCAGCACGTTCCACGCGGAATGGCCGAAAAGCCCAAGATCTCAGATCTGAATCTGCAATTTTATTCACAGTTCCGCTTACGCCGCTCGACCTTTCCCGGTGGTGCAACACACGTCAAGTGGTTGTCACCCTTCTAGATAAACCTTCACGGACACCCCTTATTCTATTTTTTATTGCCGTCCTGGTTCCACATCTCCCAATCTTGGGTTGGTTTGTTTTCTACATTCTACCATCTCCGGTATACCTAGTCTGGTGGAGACTTGAAGGACGCACCCATCGGATTCCTTAAGGGGCGCACGCATCCAAGGCAGCTTTTGAGATCATTCCTTTCAACTTTTAAACTAACCGAATGCCTCTACTCGCCCACGAGGTGGCCCGTATTTGACTTTGTGCTTAGGCCCCAGTGACCCTCTTTGGGCTGTTGATTCAGATAGTTGAAGTAGTGATCTGAGCCGTATTTTTATCTCCCGCACTCCTACTCGACTACACAAGATAGGCCGCAGCATACGCATAAATCATTGGACTCTCTACGCGAAGACAATTGTTTATCTACATTCAACCCGTTTTCAGCACTCTCTACTCTCTCTGCTATTCTCGCGACTCGCACTATTAACGCTACTGCAAATGAAGAAGACCCAAACACGGACTTACACCTCCTGAATCTGTGGGCTCTTCGCCCCCAGGCGGATCTTTATGCTACTCGCCACTCCGATAGCCCATCGGCTCTTCCCACTCTTCACCGCGCTACCGCACGTGCCTGGCTCTATGCGAAACGGCTAGGCAGGTAACGCTGGGCTGCATGGTGTGCCCGCCTGTCCTCTACGCAGGGCAGCCGACATCTTTGGAGAGTGTTTCACACCATGCAGTGTCTTATCAGGTTGCTGATTACACAGAGGGCATCCGTCTCGCGCTTAATGTGAATGAGGATACATTTACACAACAAGCGGCCCGTCAGTTTTCTCCACACTATGACTGCACCTCTACGTCTAATCCTAACTTATCAGTTGCAGAGGCCCCCCCCCCATCCGATGGGATTACTTCTCACCTAACTATGGCAGAGCTGCTGCCCTCCACTGAACGCCTAAAAGCTACCACTACTCCCGGACACGATGGCATACAAAACTACTTATCCCTAACTTGGAAGGGACGGCTTTGCAAACCCTACGTAATACTTGCAACGACGTGTGGCATTCTGGCGTCATGCCGGGAGAGTGGAAGCACTGTGGTTCATAAACCCAAGTCAGGTCAGCCTCTAGTATCTTTCTCGGCCCTTCCTCCAATTTCCCTCACGCCTACCACCTGCAAGCTTTATGAAAACATTCTCGCCGCACGGTTGTCTTGGTGGCTGGAATCCCATGATTGTTACCCAGATTCCCAGATTGGTTTGCGCCCACAAATTGGAACGGATGACTGCCCTGCTACTTTGCCTACTGATGTGCTTTACCAGTCTCCGCAGAGTGACCTTGTACGAACCTTGATCACTGCAGACATAACAAAGGCATTTGATAACATCCTTCACTCTGCCATTCCTACGCCCTTCACACTCTTAGTCTCCCTCATCGGGTCCTTCTCTCCATTCACGCCTTTTTAGGAAATCGATCCTTCAGTGTGCGTGTGCATGGAAGAACCTTCGGTGACTTCACTTCCAATATAGGTGTGCCCCAGGGCTCCATTCTCGTCCCACATTTTTAATGTGCCTTTTATTCCTCTTCTTCGAGCCCTAGAGACCATCCCTTCTATCCGTGTGCTTGCGTATGCCGCTGATATAACCTTCTGGTGCTGTAATCCAGATGAGTCGATCCATCACTCGGCCCTCCAGCACGCGCTGGATGTATTGACATCTCCCTCCCACCTCTCGGTCTAACACGCTCTCCTACAAAATCATGTTCCATTCGCATTGGAAATAAAGCTGGCTTATTGAAAGCTCCACCTCTAAATTTTACGATAGATAATTCTCCGATTCCTCAGGTAGAAACTGTTCGTATTCTTGGCGGATGCCAGAGTCCGGCGGAGCTAGCGGACGCATCTCACCTGAGCTCCGTATTTTTTCTTTGAACTGCCGGTTTTTTTAGTCGCACCTTAATGAAAGTGCATCGACCGGATGCATGAAGTTATGTGGACCACCGGGAACTCAAATTCCGAGGTAGGAGGCCGCTTTTTCCGAATTTAGAGGATTTTTGTGTACCGAGAGGAGCGTCCACCGCTGGGCCTAACGTCGACCTCGGCCTCGGCCGGGGGAGCGGTAGGCCTAGCCTGAGCCTCTTTGAAGCCGCCAGCGGAACATCGAACCGTCGGTGATTACGCAAGGTGACTACCGCTATGCCTGTAGAGGTTGACGGCATCGAAATTTCGCCGGACCAGTGCACAAGATCGCAAGGCTGTAAAACTGCCGGTTAGAGAGTCAGGCACAAAGGCATGGACAAGCTAGGCCTAAATCCCGTACTTCAATTGAGCCAAGATGGCGCCAAGGCCACGGCTGATGTCAACAGCCGTAGCAACAACCTCGGCGGTGGCTCCAGTGGCAGCGATACACGTCACTCATGGGCGAAACGTGTAAACAAGGACAAATTGTTGAAGGGCGCGCGCATGCCAGACTTGCCAGGCGGCGACATAAAGATCGTGTTACGCCCACGAGGCGGGCTCCACCTGAGTGACGTGACCCGTGTTTAACTAAGTTGTACAACTGCAGCGGCGGCACAAATCCCCGTTAATGAAGCAAGTGAGGACGTCGTGTGCCCCAACCTCCAGCAGAATATAGTCGTGGTGAGCACTTCCAAGAGAGAGCACGCCGACCGATACGCAAGTAGGAAGGATCGACATACGCGGCAGGGCGCACGAAGTACCTACGAAGCGGCCCCCCAAGGCACGGTGAAGGGCGTCATAAGGGGCATCCCGCTCGAGGATACGGCCCAGGAGATTCAGGCCAATGTTGTGCACAAGCATAACCCAACGGC
The DNA here is from genome assembly GCF_052857255.1 of Amblyomma americanum. Classification (NCBI taxonomy): domain Eukaryota; kingdom Metazoa; phylum Arthropoda; class Arachnida; order Ixodida; family Ixodidae; genus Amblyomma; species Amblyomma americanum. Next base: position 277,573,797 of record NC_135497.1, read on the forward strand.
CCTACAGGCAAGCCGAATTGGTAAGACACGATCAGTCGTCATTGCCTTCGAAGGGCACAAAGTACCCAATTACTTGAGATAAGGTAACCTGCTCCCGGAGTGCACGTTGCACAGAAAACAAATCGACGTATGCTACGCGTGCGGAAGAGTGCGCCACAGAATGCACGTGTGCCCAGATCCTTCGAACACGATCTGCCGAGGGTGCGAAATCTCCAAACCCGCCGAAGAACACGGATGTGTCTCGAAGTGTGGCCTGTGCGGAGGCAAACACCTGACCGCGGACAAGGCCTGCAAAACCCGCTTCAAGACGCCCTACTTCGTCCGCCGCCGGCGCTGGGAACGGCGCAGAGCGGAAGAAGAAGACGCCGGGAGAAGGAACCGAGGCAAGAGAGGACCCCGCCGCAGGCGGACCCCGCCGTAGCGACTCCAAACAGCGGGGCCGGTCACACACGCCAGGCCGGAGCAGCAACAACAGAGGCATAGGAAACGGCCGCCAGAGTCGCTCCCGATCGAAGACACCATCCGGGGGCGGCAACGGTGGCGGCAACCGCCGCTCGCGCTTCCGGGACAGTTCGGGACATGGGGATAGTTCGAGGTCCTGGAGCGAGTCAACCGGACGCCGAGGGATCGCCGAGAAAAAGGTGGTCTCGACCAACAGGGCTCCCGTCGCTCCAATCAGTGACACTGAATTCCCACCCCTTACCCCCCCCCCCCCTCAACCTCTTAACTCACAAGCGAATCCGCAAAAGGACAGTAGCGAAGTGATAGAGCTTAAGAGGATCATAGAGAGCCAAAACGCTCAGATCCAGGAGCAGACCGCCCAAATCCGGGCGCTGATGAAAAAGATCGAAACGCTGGCGAGCAACGGCAGCTCGGCAAATGAAAGACCACAAAACAACAACACGGCGGCAGACAACGCCGCAGGCTTGCGCAGAGTGCCGCGGAGGGACCCCTCACCCCGCATAGGGCGGGCGGAAGGAGAGGCAGGGGCCACGCAACCTGCATCAAGTAATCAAGAGGCGATGGACCCCGAAGAGAGCCCCGCGAGCGGGGAGGCAGCGGCGGCCGCACAGACCACGACCACGGCGACGGCACAGATTCCACGAGAAGGAGAGCTGATGGCCATTTTGGCCGCAATTTCCCAAAATAATGAAAGGCTAGGCAAAATGTACGCCCGCCTCGAAGCTGTCGAGAGTCAGCCTCACACGCCATCAGTGAGGTACAAGCATCTGGGGCCAAAAGTACCCTCAACATCGGTGAGGAACCGCTTCGCGTCCCTAAAAAAGGAGCGGGCCGAAAAAATCAGACACGATCGCGAAAAGGCGCAGTCGACTCAAGACGTTCGGAAAGGATGATGCAGAAGCCAAGTAAGAAGCACAAGAAGTCCAAGGGGAACACCACCATAATTTACCAATGGAACTACCGAGGGATTCGCAACAAAGAAGCGGAACTAATGTTACACACCGACGGGCAACGCTCGTCTCTGTCGTGTCTTCCTCGTGTCCCTGTCAAAGTGCCCGCTGTTCGGTTTTAAAAAAAGAAAAGCCCCATATAATTGCTCTACAATAAACAAACGGGAAACCAAGACTCCCGGGGTACGTCACTTACACAGACCCCACGGAGAAACGGCGGTGCTCGTCCTCAGCAACGTGGCGGCAACTCAACATGTCACGGCGCAGGGCGGATGCGAGCACACGCTGGTCGAAATTCATGCGAGAGAAATTGGCAGCTCGGGCAATTTATTTGTAATGAGCGCGTACTGCCGGCCGTCCCAACGACAGTACGAATTTGACCGCATCGTGAGCCAGGCGAAAGGGTTGGCGGGGACCAGGCCACTCCTGATTCTCGGCGACTTTAATGCCCTTCGCACAACGTGGGGTTATCAATTCCAGTCCAGGAGAGGAAAAGCACTGGCCAAAGCAATGGAAGATCACGAGATGGCCCTCCTGAACGAGCCGGACGTAGCCACCAGAAGAGGCAACAGTGTCGCGATGTACACCACGCCAGACTTGTCGTGGGTATCGGGCGCGCTGGACGTCTCCTGGAGAAGCGAAGAAGTTGACCTGGGGTCTGACCACAGCGTGATCGGCATCACGATCCGAGGCTCCCGATATCGGGCTGTGCTGGGGACGGCGCGGATCACGGATTGAGACAAGATGAGAAAGTTTACCCAAGAACAAGAAGAGGCGTCCGAGGAAGAATTGAGACCAGCTAAAATACAACAGACCTAAGCCGAATGGGCGAGAGACCAGAAGAAGGCCCTCGAAAACTTTATCCAAGAAAACGCAAAGAAGTCGCAGACACCGTACGTGGACGCCAGATTGATCCACATGAGGGCGGCCCGGCACTCGTTAACGCGGTGGTGGAAAGGTCAGAGACACAACACAAAGCTGGCCAAGTGTATAGTAGTCTTGAACAAAGAATCGCCGAATAAGCGGCCAAACTATGTAGGGAAAATTGGCTGAAGACCTGCGACGGCCTGCAGGGCAAGCTCTCGTCGGGGAAGACGTGGTGTCTCTTGAGGCATCTGATCGACCCGCTGAGTAGCAAAACTGCGACCAATCGCAACCTCACCAAAGTATTGAACACGTACAAGGTAGACGGCCACAGGCTCTTGGAAGACCTGAAGGCGAAGTACCTAAAGACAGCGAAAGGCCAGTACCCGGTGTCCGAGAGGAACGAAAGACCCGACAATGAAGAGCTGGAGCGGCAGTTTACCATGACCGAACTGTGGAGAGCGATAGATGACAGTAAAAAGAGAAGTGCACCCGGCAGGGACGCCATAACTTACAAACTTCTCGGTAACATGAGCCGTACAGCGGCCCGCGGCCTCCTAGAGCACATCAATGAAGCCTGGGAGAGCTTGCGGTTGACGAAGGAATGGAAGGACGCCGAGGTCCGCTTTATTCCAAAGCCCGGCAAGGCCCTCACGATAGACAACATGCGGCCCATCTCCTTCACGTCCTGCTGCGTGGGGAAGGTGGTGGAGCGCATGGTCCTTCGCCGGCTGCAGAAGCACCTCGAAGAAACGGATCAGATGCCGGAGAAAATGTACGGCTTCAGGCAACATCTCAGCACCCAAGACATAATGATCCAACTCCACGGACTAGTCCTCAAGCCCGCAACGAGGCACGCACCGCGCGGGACACTCGCCCTGGACCTGAAGGAAGCGTTTGACAGCGCGTCCCACGAGAGCGTGTTGCAGAGTCTGAACAAGACCAGGTGTGGCCGAAAGACATTCTGCTATATAAAAGATTTTCTGTCAAGCTGAACGACGACCATCAGGATAGGGGAGAAGTCAAACCCTGTCGAACTCGGCGATACGGGCACTCCTCATGGATCGGTCTTGTCGCCCCTGCTCTTCAATCTGGCCCTCCTCCCCCTGCCCGATCTACTCAAGCAATACGAAGGCGTGCACCACGCGTTCTACGCCGACGATATTACGGTGTGGACGACCCGAGGCGATTCCGATGCCTAGACGGAGGAAGCCTTTCAGCGGGCGGCAACGACCGCGCACGAGTACGCAAAGTCGTGCGGACTGAGCTGCGCTCCCCATAAATCAGAGCTGCTCATGATCCAAGCGGGAAAATCCAAGAAGGAGCTGCCGCTGAACGTGATCATCACCAGCGATGGAACGGTCATCAAGCCAACACAGCAGATCAGGACTCTCGGCCTACTACTTCAGAGCGGTGGGAAGGCACACGCCACCGTCACAAAAATCAAAACTACAACCGAACAGATGCTTAGTATGCTTCGGAGGGTATCTAACAGAAACCGAGGCCTTAAAGAGGACGATGCCATGCTCCTAGTACACGCGTTCGTCGTGTCGCGGGTTACCTACTCCGCCCCGTATCTATAGCTGACGAAGGCGAATAGGGACACCCTAAACACGATGCTTCGTAAGGCAACGAAGCAAGCACTGGGCATGCCCATATACTCGCCCACGCAGACTGCTAGACATGGGCGCCCACAACACGGTGGAGAAGCTCATCGAAGCCCACTTCTCTAATCAGATAATCTGGCTCAGTCACACGGAACAAGGACGAGCCGTCCTACGCAAGACAGGATGACAGATCGAGGCCGTACCCATCAAGGCGGCCCATCCGGAGGACTGGAAGACAACCATTCAGAGCAAACCCCTTCTCCGGAACATCACGCCGGGCAAGGACGACGAGAGGCGCACCGCGCAGGCCAAAGTCATAGCCCGGAATCTGGAAGAGAACCCCAGCGTCATCAACGCCGACGCCTTGCTCCGAAAACAGAGTGACCGTGCAGCGGTGGTGGTTACGTCAAAAGACAGGCTGATCGTTAGCGTGTCCCTGAAGACAACAGACACCGCAGTTGCCGATGAAGCGGCCGTGGCCCTGGCACTCGCACAGCTGAGCATGGACACCGTGGTCACCGGCTCAAAGACAGCCTACGGAAGCTTCCGCAACGGGGGTAACCTCCTCCGCGGCCCGAGCCATTCTACCCAAGTGCAAGCCTCCGGGAAGAGCCATAAAGCTCGTGTGGGTCCCGGCTCACTCGCAGGTAGCAGGCAACATCATCGCCGACTACCATGCCCGAGAAATGTCAATCCAGCCGAGCACGAGCGGAAGAGCTACCGCACCCGGTCAACAGCTTTCGGGACATTTCCCGGATGTACCGCGAGGAAAGGTGCAGACTGCCAGAACCGCACCCCAAACTCACCAGGCAACAACAGACGATCGTGCGTCGAGCGCAGGCGGGATCGCTTGCGCATCCCGTACTGATGAACCGCGTGTACCCTGCGTAACACGATATGCTCTGTCCCTTTTGCAAGCAAGAAAAAGGCACCCTGCCGCACGTCTTGGCAGAGTGCACAAAACTGCCTGTAAATAGGGAACACCTCGTCTGGTGCCTGCGTGCACCACCAATTTATTTTGGGTCAATAAATGTTGATTCATCATTCATCAACGTATTCTTGGCCGTCTACATCCATCTGGGACTGGCTCCCCGTGGCTGACAGTCACCCGTATATCGGCTCACGCTACTCTGGGTCTCATTCGTGGCATAGCTATGCGCTCTGGTGGCGCACGTGCTCATACGGCCCGCCAGCTTGTGCGCTCTATCCTTTAGCCACAGATAGTATATCATGCATAATTTGAATGTCTCACCCGCATACCTGGGGGAATCACTTTAAGCTATCATCGTGAGGATATGCGCACCATGACATATCTGCCTCGTTTAACACCCATACCTGTGCTACATGAATTTGCCCAACTTATTACACGCAGTGAACTCATCGACCAACGGGTGGCAAACAGAGCTCGCAAACAGTCTCTCTAACTTCATCGTTTAAAGACACCTTCTCCGTGGTCATACTGCCAGCTCACAGACATTCACCCCACTGTTTCACCGTCAGTATCCGCCGCGTATCTGCCTGAAGGGTGCCTATTGTACACGGATCCAGCACATACGGCAGAGAAGGGAGTTACTGTCGTGTATAGTCGCTCCCATCCGCATATCAACTCTCGCGCGACGTATACCGCGCATACGTGCACTGCCATTTCTTTCCTTCCGCTTGTCCCCCCATTGAATACAGCTGATATTTACACCGACTTCCTTGCCGCCCTTAAACGTCTTAAGGCTCTTCGACACACATTCCAGATTACACAATCAATTCATGCTCTTCGCAAAGTACCCATGTCCAGAGTGCATACACTGGATTCGCGGCGATTCTCAGGGTTGTCATAACATTCAAGCCGATGCTGTGACATACCCTCACATATCAGACGACCCGCCACCTTCTCCTCTTCCCCCAGATCCGTTACTGTTCCATGTTTCCGATTTCGAAGTTCTGCGCTAGCGAACAGGCGCTCTAATTCCTGCGTGTTCGCACCCACTCCCCCGTTGTCTTCCTTGGCAGGGGGAGGTATCCGTTCGCCGGATTCAGGTAGCGGCGGCTTTGACACCATCTGTTCCCTATCGGTGGCGCTCAAAATATCTGCCAGCAACTGACAGGTGTCTTCACTGTGGTGCTGCTCCGGATATTTTTGATGTGCGGCACTTGTGGACGTGCCGAGCGACGGCTAACGTTAAAAAACGGCTCCTGAGGGAGGTGGGCCTGTCGTGGAACCACGAACGTGACTATGTGAATTAAACTACGAACAATCATTCCATCGGCAACCTCTGCGACTACCTCGGCGCAACAGGTCTTCACTCCTTCTTTTAACTTTCTGTCTCCCGCATTCCTTTCCCTTTTTTAAACTTATGCCTCATGGCACAATTTTCGAATAAAAAAAGAGGGCTCAGATCAATCAACCTGAACAAACATTTTTACAATCGCGAAAATGAATGAAAGAACATTAAAACAATAAACTAAATTGATAAAGCACGCCCTTCCCCTCTCACGAGAGAGAAAATATTCGCGATTTCCAATTTATCTACTTTTTTTTTCGCCCAATGAAGTTAAAGAAAAGCATGGTGCAAATCGTACCGCTCCACCTCCATAAATATTCAACCGTCCTGCCACACCCCTGGACTGTGAACACAACTCTAGTAGAGGGACACCGAAAACAAACTGAAGTCAGCCTGCATCGATAGATGCTTGCGTTTTGAAGACAAACAGAATGCCGTCCCCCAGAGCGGAGCTTTTATAAGCTATAAAAACCAAATAAAAAGTGTACAGGTATCGCAGTCACCAGTCGCTTTCGCAAGTGAAGGTCTGTGACACCAAGACAGCATTCTGAACGTCGATCTCTGAAGCAAAACTGCACGGTCATTGACATCCACATTAATCACCGAGTCATCGGTACTGAGGCTGTACCTGTTTCACACAAGTGGCGCGAAAATATTTAACTTTAATTTTGACAAGAATAGATGCGCCTTTTCTTGTCCAACAAACATCAACATAGCCAGAAAGAGCCACAGACTGGACTTTTACTGAGAACAAAAACTGTATGGAGTTGTCTAGTGTCCATTTAACTACGAAGAGGCCCGTCCGCATACACTGAGCCAGGCTTGCCCGATTCGACATTAACCCAGTCAGGCAGCCGAAATCCAATCTTCATATGCTGAAATGGCAGTGCATGATCCCATGTTGCACAGCGCTCTCCGCAAACCTTGCTGGCGGGACCGGAACGTGAAGAAAGACGCGTCGGGGAGTCACCTTCAACGTCGCATGAAACATCATCGCTTCCAACGTCTACTCTGAAGCCGACCACGAACGGCCATGGGGGAAGCACCACCGCGCCTACGGAGTGCACTAAAGCTCATCATGCATCGTCCATCTCATACACGTGTCTCACTCTCAAATCACATACTGAACTGGCCGCCCACACGAAGCCCGCCACCTATTTTTTCAAACACATAAACATCGTCCCCTCATGAGTGTTGGAATAAAAAGTAGTGGTGATCAATGGAAATGATGCGGCAGAAATGCGTTAGCATTAGGTGAGTTCTGTTATGTTATCTTGTATTTGTGTTCTCTTCGAACACAGACCGAGATTTATTAAAGGTCCCCATTCGCCAACCGTCATCTCCATCCTCTCTTCATCTTCCCTTTGATATCAGCTCATATCAAATATGATATCAAAATGTGATATCAGCTCAGCACAACCGGGAATAAGGCGTGTGCCTCGTGTGTTACTGACAGATCCTGCTCCAACTCTTGGGGCAGACTCAAGCCAAACACAACATTCGAATTTTTTTAGTACGCAGAAATAGACCACGCAATCGAATAAACACAATCCGTAACAAAGTCAAAGACGAATATATTGTGCTTCCGTTCCTTCCCGAGCTGACGCCAAACAAGCTATGTTAGTACTAGCCTCAGATTCAGCCAGTCTTGCACGACTACAGTGACATTTCGCAACACCCTCCTACCACTGCACAAGACAGTATGACAACTTCTATGCCGATACACCATGTGCCACTGCATTTCTCGATTACCGCAAAGAAACGCAGGACTCCTCGTCCGCAGCAAAAAATTCAATTCTCTTTTCAGCGTGGAATAAATAAAGGCGGCACTACGAAAACGCAGAAAAACACTACGGCGGGAATGGATAGGATGAGCTTCATGCAACACGTTAAGGAATATGCCCGAACACTTTCTTGAGCACGAGGGTTATCTGTTTATTTTTTTGCCCTTTGCGCGCAGAAACTATACGAGGTGTTTCACCTAGCACTTTATACATTTTTTTAACTACGCTTTTTGCGTTGGAAGAGCCCTTTTCTCTTGGGCAGATCATTTCAGCTGTGTAATACACCATAATTCAGCTGAAATATGCAAATTATTGCAGGCTGGTTAACTAGTACTGAATAGTTCACTTTTGAACTGTTATTGTTAGGTCCCTTAATTATTGACAGGTGTGTAGCCCACCGTAAGAAATATCTATATCAGTTGTTAGAATTTCGAAAACGCCTTACTGTCGGCGCCGTGGCCCAGCAAATTTTCCCCATTTAAGCTATAGTTAATTCATTGGAGAGGTTGTCTTGCCTGCAAGAATCTCGAAAACCCTTGTATTTTGGCGCGATTTAGCCAACATTTGTTGGGACACAGCGCCGAGGGTAACCGCGTTTTCGAAATTGTAAAAAATGCTATCGATATTAATTACAGTGGGCTACCCGCCTCTCAATAATTAAGGAGCCTAACTGTAGTAGTTAAAAATTTAAGTGTTCAATATTAGTTAAGCAACCTGCTAGTTAGCACGTCTTAGCTGTATTTTGATGTACTACACCGCTTACAATGCTATACGGGAAGAAGCGCTCTGCTAACTCAAAAAGCCTATTTTTAAAACTGGCGTAGTCTTAGGTGAAAGATCCTCTATACTGTGTGCCATGGACACGAGTGTACCCTTGGGTCTGACCGCTTACGCAACTCGACTCACCTTTCTGAAACGGTTTGATACTATGAATCGGCACACCTTAAGCATGACTCAAGCGGAACTCAATTCGATTACTGATACCTGTCGTTTAGTGGTGGCAGATGCGCTGTTTTGCGTAAAAGTCTCCTGCTCCTCTTATGCTGTATTCATGAACAATGTTGGCGCTATACAGCATGGATATAATTTCAGGTAGAAAAAGAGCCATGGCGAGTCCTAGATTTCCAAGCCCTGCTTGAAGCGCAGATCGAAGCGCTGCTCGCAGACCGAAGTTTAGGTAAATACTGTCAGCAGCACACATGCTAAATATTGCCTTTGCTATCGCTCTAACCATTAAAAAAGAAAGTAAGTATAAAGATAAGTCGTGTTGGGCGTTCACGTTTCCTTAAGGTAACTTAACCGCTAAAGCTAAGCAATTGCTGCATGCGCCCTCAAAAAACGAAGGCTCCCAATGCTTGTCGTAATTAGACTAGTTGATATTTGATGCGTTATTCAGTTGCCACCATACAGACAGAGCACCGAGGTTACTGTGAAGAAAAGCAGGTAATGTGAAAACCCGCATACAACGCGAGGTATACTTTCAGAGCTGTGAAAAAGAGCAAAAATTTCTACAGCTGGACTTATCGTCTTAGTGCATGAATCAGCCAAAGCTGTTATTGCTTTGGTTCAGCCATGCAACCCGTCATTCTGCCGGCGAACCACCCTCAGGACCTCTAGGTCCTTTCCGTGGCAGCCACCTTGCAGTCGCACATTCCTGCGCTCTCGCCATAACCTCAAAAGTCTCTTGGCCACCCGTCACCTTCCACCCTCTCTCCCTTCCCTTTCGCATTTCTGTCACCTAAAAGTGTAGAGGGAGATGTCTCTCTCCCCCCAATTTTCCACCTGCCCTCATTGTCAGGCCGCCACTACCTGCCACGGTTGGGTTGGCGAGTGGCAATTCAACGGAATAGAATTAGGTTACCTTAAGATAAATTAGATTCCATTAAATGTGTTAACTAATATATTTCACTAAATAATTGCGGTCTTACGGCCGGCAGCATTAGATTACAAGGTAGAACGCCGGGCAACAGCTTTCGCTGTCAGAAAGAAAGCTTCGCAGGCGTATAATGGGACTCAAGAACAAGAGCTCGCCGCCGCACACTCGTAAGCATAGCGGGAAGCTTTGAAGTGTTTGCTTGTTTGTCTGTTTATGCTGAAAGCGCCGGAACGTGGCATTATCACTTCATTTTGTGATGCGACATGACACTAGGTGATTTACCTCGAATGACCGCAACCAGGCGGAACTCCTTCTAGGTTATACGAGATGTTCGTATATGTTATTCGCACCTTTTTGATTACAAAAGATTTTGTTGGCCGCAAAGAGCTTGGTAAGAGGTCACGTTAAGTGGTCGAGAGTACATTGCCCTCGACGACTTTTTCAGCCCACTCCACAGCCGGAACATGCATGCGTTCTATGGTCAGAGCTGGCCAGCACGGCCTCCCACTGCTGGAGAGAAGGAGCGGTAAATAGATCACCCGAGGGGACTCTCTTTTGCAATCCCACAAAATACGATTGTAGTTGGCTCGTTGGCCACAGTATTTACAGTTCGGGTTGTATAGATCCCGATAAATGTGCGTGAGGTATGATGGGGTGAGTATCGATCTGGGCTGCAGAGAACGCTACGTAACCTCTTGTTCTTTAGTCAGGCTTTTGTCCGGAGGGGGAGAGTTCTCCTCTATAGTTTAAAATGATTGGTGAGATCATGATATGTGATCATGGAGACCTTCGTGAAATTCAGGCAGCTAGACTCATCCACTGCCCGGTCGACAAAACCTCGGGCTTTATTGTGGGTTGCCTCGTTCGCTAGATCCCTCGAATGGGATGGGACCCATATCATTTCGGAACAATTTCATGAGAATTTGGTGGTGTTAAGGATTCCAAGGAAGGTGTTTGTAATTCGCTCTTTTGCGAAAATATTGACGCCTCTTTAGGGTCGCTGAGAATGATGCTCTCTCGGGTATGCGCTAGATCGAGGGCTATAGCCGCCTCTTCTGCCGTTTCAGGGGATTTCGTTTTTATTGTTGCCGAGACGATGTGGTCACTATTTTCGTTGACAGCCACAATTGCAAAGGCATTCGTATGTTTGTATTCTGCCGCATCTACATAAATTGTTCTAGCACGCTGTCCGTATTTATTCTGTAATGCTTTGGCTCGTGCTTGTCTTCTACCCTCATGGTGTATGGGGTGCATGCTTTTGAGAAGTGGTTTGATTAGTAGGGCCTCCTATAGTCGCGGGGAAAGTCTACTTTGGCGTCTTTATTCGTAGGTTTAAAGCTAATTCCAAGCCTGGCTAACAATGCTCCTGCCTGTTACGGAATTTGCTAATCTCACTTTTACAGCCATTAAATGGGCTTCTTTCAGTTTATTGTAGGTGTTTTGTATTCCAAAGCTCATAATCGTTTCGGTTGAGGAATTAAGTGGGCGTCCTAAGGCAGCTTTTTAGGCCTGCTGTATCATGCTATTCAATTTGTCCTTTTCTGCTTTCCTAAAATTTAGATAAGGGGTGGCATAGAGTATCCTTCTTACAGCAAAGGCCTGCACTACTCGGCTTAACATTCTTTCCCTCACCCATTGTCTTCGATTAGCGATACGGCGGATTAATCGCGCCGTCGTTTCTACCTTGCGTTTTGGCTTAGTGATTGTGTCATTACTCTCGCCATTTGTTCGTAAATACCACCCCAGCATTCCCACGGTTTGTACCTCTTTGACGGATAGTTCATTCACATAGACGTTTATTTACAGGGGGGGGGGGGTAGGGGGGGGGGGGTAGTTGTATCACAAAGAGTTCAGATTTTTGCTCTGAACAAGTGAGACCGGGTTCCCATGCGCATGCCTCAGTGATGTCCACTGCTTCTTGGAGCGTGTCTTCTATGTAGCCTTCGCATCCTTTGGATACCAAAAGCGTGATGTCGTCTACATAAAACGTGTGATGTAGGTCTGGTATTTGTGCCCATCTGGGGGAATTTTGATGAGGGAGAGGTTAAAAAGGAAAGGGGACAGAACGGATCCCTGTGGTGTTCCTTTGATTCCTAGTGTGTTTGGGGCAGACTCTATTGTTCCGGCCGTTATCACTGCTGTCCTGTTTGTGAGGAAGGATCGGATGTAGTTGTACGTCCTTTCTCCGGCATTCATTTCTAACAAGTTTGTCAAAATGGCTTTGTGTGTCACATTGTCGAAAGCTTTCATAAGGTCTAAACACAATATTGCTTTCGTCCCTGATCCCTCGTCAGCTTCAATTATGTCCTTGTTAAGCTGCAAAAATATGTCCTGGGTAGATAGTTCGGTCTTGAATTCTAACATTTTTCAGGTAGGAGGCTCATGTCCTCCGTATAGTTTTGGAGCCTGTTGAGGATGCCATGATCCATTAGTTTACCTAGGCAAGTTGTTAATGAAATTAGGCGTAGATTATCAGTGCTTAGTTTTTTACCCGCTTAGGAATAAAAGTGATTTTTGCGCGCTTCCACTCTTCAGGTATGTTTCCTGCATGCCAGTATTCGTTCATGAGGTCTGTAACTGCTGCGATCGACGTTATGTGACAATTCCTGTGAGTCTTATTTGTTACTTTGTCCGGTCCTTTCGCAGATATTGTCTGCAGATTTCCCATTGCGTACCATACCTCTGCGTCAGTGATGTCGCGTCTAAATTTTTATTAGGACTCCCCCGGTAGTGTGGTTGTATGGTAGCCTCAGCCGTGTTTAGATAGCTTTCTGTTAGCTCCTTTATTAGGTCTTCAGTTGTACCCTCATATTTATGTATGAGTCCGTACAGTTGACTTTGTTGCACGGGACGTGCTTGTTCTCTGTCAAGCAGGTGTCTCTAAAGATCCCATGTATTCTCATTTCCGAGCTGTCCATTGATGCTTTCACGTAATTGGTTCCATTGTTGTGCTTGGAGTGTAAGTGTATGTTCCTCTATTCGCCTCTCGATTTCAGCCATCTTTTTGCGTAGTCGCTTGAGGTGTCTTTGCTTCTTCCACCGTTTGTGGAAGCCTTTTTGGGCATGCCACAGGTGTAAGAGTTTTCAGTCTGCAATCTGCACCGCTTTCTCAACTGGCACCACAAGGCTAGTGGAGCTGACATGCTCATTAAGGGAGATCACCCTGTCGCTAAGGTTACAGATCGCCTTTGGTGCTGTCTTGTTGCGGAGTTCCCTGAACTTGTCCCAATCCGTAATTCGTATTACTTTCGCTTTGTTTTTGAGTTTTGTCCTGGGGAAGGTGTTGCTAAGGATGAAGTGATCACTAACAAGTTTTTGCCCGGTGTTGACCCCACTTTGTGCCCTTGACGTTATTAGAGAGGGATAAGTCTGAAGATGTGTCTATACATACACTGTGACCCATGCGAGTGTGGTCGCTCGGGTTGTTCAGCGTTGTGAGCCTCACTGACAAGGTGGTTTTCCAGAGCAGTTTCCCTTTCGGAGTTGCTTTGGTATATCCCCACGCTGGGTGTTGAGAGTTCGTCTCCCACAATTATTTGTTGAGGTTTAGCAGCCAGCTTTATTCTGTTTACCAACAAGTGTGGGAGTCCGTTGTCTTTTGTTTGTGGGTGGGTTGTATACATTAAACATAAAGAGATTTGTGTCTCCTTTTAGCCTTGGTTATATCTCAAGTAAGGTGTAATCTTCCGATTCGTTTATAAAATGTTGAATCGCGGTGATGTTTCTATGCACGACCGTGGCTGTGATAGAGCCGGCTGCGGTACTAGTGTCATAATGGGGTGGTATATATGCTTTATAGCCTGGCAGTGTAGCCTTGCCGCTAGCTTCTGGTAATGTGATCACGTATGGGGTTGTAACAGACGGTGATTGTTGGATCTGGAGCAGCAATTGGGCCCGCATAAGGCGGAATCCTCTGCAGTTCCATTGCCAAATTTTTAATTTTTGGCGTAAAACCATGTTGGGTTAGTTGATGGCTGTGGCATCGTGGACAGATCCAAAGTGGGGGATAGGCGAGCCTCGATGGGTGCAAGTCTCTCCTTTTTTGCTGCACGCGGGTGGCAAAGCTAATCTCTACAAATCTGGTGGTAACGAGGCCTGGGAAGTCTGCTTGGTTTGTTGATATAGCTGTAGCGTTAGTTCTTTCTGAAAGAGTATTGATGTCTGCCCTGAGTTTGGTAGGTACTTTCGACTGCTGCGGAGTGTCGCCTTCCGACGCCCCGGCATTTCTTTTGGATTAATGGCCTTCCTTTGTAGGAAGCGTTCTCGTAGATGCTATTCTGGCGTCTGTTTCCGTCGCGTTATGGGCCGAATACTGGTACGCGGTGGGGGGAGTGGGGATAATAGCGTCTGTTTCCATCGCGTTATTGGTTGAAGCCTGGGACGCGGTGGGTGGCGGTCTAGCCGCAGTGGCTGTCTTTACCTGACGCGCTAGTAAGAGGCGTTTAATTTCAGCCAACTCTTTTCTAAGGCTGGCAATTTCTCCGTCTCGGGATTGTGATTGGATTTTAAATTCCTTCTCTCGAGCGTCAATAGATTGGGAGGCCTTTGCCGGCCAGCTCACCTTTTTGTTGGAGCAGCTATTGCTGCATCCGCTGCTTGAGCTTCTCTTCTCGTTCCCTGCAGGGTTCACCAGGGGCGGAAAGGAGCTGGAGTGGTTCCGGCTCTGGTTGCCTCTTTTCCCGGCAGCACCCTGTTCCTTCTTCCTGGGCCTTGTCTGGTGTCCATGTAGTGGTGAGCGGTTGGCCCTTGCTTGGGTGCCTGGGTGCCATGGGGTGTTCCTTTGTTCTTGTTGATGAGCCGGAATTTCCAGTTCCGGCTTCCTGTGCTGAGGCCCCCGTTGCAGACGACGAAGACGGGTTGGAAGGCTGGCTGTTCGTCATCATGCGGGCATGAGTGATTTTCTCCGTCACGGCGGCAGAGGTGCGTTTTAGGTTTGTAGCAGGCATCAGCCCAGTGTCCTACTCTGCTGCAGTTGAAACAAACTTCATGTTGCTTCCTGAAATGGTTGACCCGAAAGACACCGCATTGACAGATTACTTGGCTGGGTAGCTTCTTTCCGAAATAGGTGATTTGTATCGTTCTGGACTGTCCAATCCTTCGGGCATTCACAACTTCTATTCCTTCGTTTCTGTTTCCGAACCCTTCTCGGACCGCTTCGGCTGAGTCTCCCGCGTAGGCGTTGTAAATTACCACTTTGACTGAGTCTTCGGGCGCCGCCACGTATGAAGTCACGTTGCAGGCTTGAGCTTGGAGATGCAGTTTTTAGATCTTGGCGTATGCAGTCGCCCGTTGACGGTCGGGCGGGCATAGCGTGAGAGCGTTATTGGTCGAATTGACTATGACAATAGCTCCATTATTCACCGTTCATACGGCAGCCTGGCCACTTCGTAGACGCCGAAGAGTAGTAGTCCTGGCGCAAAGTCTCTCAGATGCCAACCTTGAGGTCGGCAGACGATTTTGTAATCATCGGTCGGCAAGCGCTGGAGAAGGGCTTTTTTGCTGAGTCCAAATCGCTTTTTCCTGTTCTTTCGTGACGGAAAATTCGAGTTCTATTTGCGTTGGTCGTGCCGCTGCGCAGGCTCTTCGACGGTCGATGCGGGCCCTTTATTCTTCAGGCCTCGTTATCGGTCTTAGTACCGAAAATTGTTTTCCCGCGTTCCGTCCGCGAGGTCCGCTGGTGATATTTTCTCGCCTTCCACGGCGTATTCCATCACTGCGGGTCCCTGGGCGCTCAGTTTCCGGCGGAGAGATGACGAGCTACGCATAGCTCGATTGCTAGGCCGGCAGTCGGCCGCCAATATGCCTAGATGTCTGTAGGTTGGCAAAAACCGATTTCAGTAGGCACAGGACGATGGTCCCGATGTCTCCCAAAACATTCGTGACCTAAGGCTGAATCTTTCTGCCGAAAAGTGGCTTCGAGACGGAAACTCATGCGTCACACGTCAGCACAACTCCGTCATCTTCTTCTGCTTTGCACCTCATTTCGGATATTTTCTGCCACCTTTAAATTGACCGCGGCTGAGAGCGGCGCTCATTCTTGTCGTCGACAAGCGCCGAGTACATTTCGTGCTATAGCTGCCGCCGAGTTTTTGAGAACTTTGCGGGCGCAAGTCAGTTCAATACAGAATTCGTTTCAGCGCCACTTAAGTCACCTCGTTCTTTTCGCACGAAGTTTTCACCACCACGTGACAATGATAGAATGAATCGTTAATTATGCGGAAGCATTATATGGCTCATCGGCAACGATACCCGGCGTCAGCTTTGGCCGGCAGCAGTGGTGCTACGGCTCGTCTTCCATCCCACCGCGGGCAACTAGATTTTACGAGTCGACGTGCTATTAGCGCTTTTGTAAAGCAAAGGGTAGAAGAACAACGCCAATGTCCCGATAGAGGAAGGAACTTGGTCCGGAGATGCGGGAAAGGAGAAAGAAGAGAAAACTATATTCGCGTATTTAAAACATTGGTTACAAACAAATACAAGCAAATTAAAAGCTGAGAAGATCTCTTAAGGAATCGCTACTCGATTAACGTGTCGAGCGCTTTATATAGTCCATTTACAGCTTGCCTAAGTCGAGTATTCATTGACGGCGCTACTCTCTCAATCTACCTCGGCCGAGTCACAGGGATAAATTTTCCGAAAGTGTCCTTTCCTGAGATCACCTCCTCGACGACAGAGAGGCGCGCCAATAACCAAACGCAGATCTCTTATTTAATCAAGCGCACATGGCTCTACAGAAAGCCAGTTAGGGGGTCCAGTACCTTGGTTCAAGGTCCGGTCGAAGGCGAAAACCTGCAATGGCGGCACCCGCGCCATCGACAGAAAGCGAAGCGCGGATGATCGACAGACTCCCGTCCCCGTGCGTGACGCCAGGCGTTGAGCGGTGCCTCCCTGGCGGTGGTGCATGGTCGCAGGGTCGTTGCTGCTGCGCTGGCTGCTGCCTAATGGAAACTACCTAAGTGGGGGATACATACAGTGGCAGTTACGGCGCAGTGAATGCGCGTGGAAGAAACGAGTCGGCTAGACTCGTCGTGTCGGGCGCCGCTTCTCTGTCGCGGTGGTCGCATGGGAACGCGTATTGGGGGCGAAGCGCCCTTATAGCAGGACCCCGGATTGCCTCTCGGACTGGCTTAATTGAAGACTGTTGAGGAGGGAACACACAAAGCTTGGGAGTTACGCCTGGAACTCCTACTGCAGTTTATGGGACACTGGTACCGTTAAGTGCAATTCACGAAAAGCAATTTTCTCAAAATATTCATCCTGCAGCAATTCACATTGTTTTTTTAACTATAAACCTTCCAAATGATTCCTAAAAACAATAGTATACAAGAAAGAATGCGCTTTTGTTTCCCCGCTTGCTGCGAGCTCGTGTTTCGGTGTCAGAGGGCAGCGCAGTGCGCAGTCTCAGGATTGCTCAAGATTAGGATATTGTGGAGGTCTACCCCACCTGGAGTTCCAGCCTCTATTCCGGACATGCCCGAACGGTTGACATGAAGGAGACGCTCTGCTTAGTGAATAAGCTTACACCTTTAATGACGGTGCGACATAAACCGGTTACCAACAAATCTAATTTTTTCTGATTCTGGATCGTGCTGCGATTTCTTAGTTAATTTGCCGACGCAATAAACAACTAAACGGTCCCGCTCACAAAATTCCGTAAAATCTCGCATAAAGGCACGACACACAGGTGCATAACATAGGCATCATTAATTATGCATAACTATCACAATGAAAAGCAGAAAATGTCTATGCTGAAAAATTCGAGAGTGGAACCAAGTACGAATGAAAGCGATATTTTCTTTTTTAGTTCACCAACTGAATTTCCTAAATTCTGATGCCAACAAATAGAACGCACATATATATTAGAAAAGAAACCAGTTTCCGGGCAATTAATTGTAATTTAATACCATTAAAACATAATCACGATCAAATTTAGGTCTGGTTTCGCCAGCGCCACCCGAGCTCCCACGTGGCTTACAATTTCCTCGCGGCGACAGATTTCTGCCGTGCCACATCACCGCTCTTGTCGCACGTCTGCTCGCGGGATGCCCGAGATATCGGTGCCTGTTCCACGCTGGCAGCGTTTCTCGCCGAGATTTTGGTTTCGCAGGATTTCCAGCAGATTTTTTAGCCCTATCAGTCCACTCTTGTTCCGGGGTTCTTTCTAGCTTTTTGGAGGGAACCTGTGCTTGTCCACATTGGTTTCTCCCCTGCAGTTTCAGATCACACTGCCCGATAGCGGTTATCTTCCGCTAGTCCTTGGTGGCCCCGTGCTTCTTCCGGCTGCCTGACCTCGAACGCCCGGATTTCTTCCGGCTTTTGTTTCCAGCGTCGTTGTCCGAAGACGTGGCCGTGGAACGGTGATGGCGACTCCCCCTGCGCTTCCGGCCGGCGCTGCGCTTTGAAGACCTTGAGCGAGAACGGCCACGCTTCATGGGCACTCGCTTGCCTGAGGCGCTGTTGCTAGAGGACCTGGCACTTGACCGACGACGAGATAGGGAGCGGCGTCGACCGCCCCCGCTGCTCTGCGACCGGTGATGCCTGTTCCGGTGGCGCTTCTCACCTCCAGACTTGATAATCGACCGGCGATGTGTTCTAGGCGTGCGTGCACCGCTCTCGGCGGTAGCTGACATGTGCCCTGCAGAGCTGCCAGGGACATCAGCCGCCTTTTTTGCCGAGCGGCTGTTGGCGTCGGCAGACATCTGCAGCAATGCCGACTCGCCCAATGAGCGAGCCCCCACTTTCCCTGCATCATCCTTGGGTGCCACGGGTTCCTTAGGCGGAGGGAGTTCAGCCTTCCAGTGGCTTGCGCCTGGTTTCTGAGGCGACGAGTCTACCGCGTCCGCGGCCACCTTTGCCTGGTTCCTGGTTTGTTTTGGCTTCGGCTGACTGGGGCCGCTATTCTTCAGGGTCGTCTTTCGCTTTGGAGCCTTCTTAGAACGGCCGGACTTGTCGCTCCCCATGATCCGTTCAGGTCAGCCGCCGCGGGTGCTGCGGGTGGCTCCTGGTGCGAGGATTCCGTCAGTCGCCGTCGAAGCCACTGGCAAACCAGGCGCCGGACTCAGCTTCTCAGGTACGGAAAGCGACTCTGCCGACTTCGCCTTCGCCCATCAGCTCCGGACGCTGTGAAACCGGCCTCGAACGGCAAAGCCCACCCAGGCCGACCGTTGGTGCGCGGTGCCAGCCAGGGTCACGAGTGCGCGTGGCACAGGAGCGCGGCTGTCTCGTTTTCCTTGTTGTCTTCTGCTCGCCTTGATATTGCAGCACGTGCCACGCGGAATGGCCGAAAAGCCCAAGAGCTCAGATCTGAACCTGCAATTTTTATTCACAGATCCGCATACGCTGCTCTACCTTTCGCTGTGGTGCAACACACGTCCAGAGGTTGTCGCCCTTCTAGTTAAATTTGCACGGACACCCCTTATTGTAGTTTCTTTTTATGCCCGTCCTGGTTCCACATCTCCCAATCTTGGATTAGTTCGTTTTTCTACGTTCTACCAGCTCGGGTATCCCTATTTTAGTTGATGGAGACTTCCAGGGCGCACACACCTCGTGCGGTTACCCCTCGGATTTTTCTAGTTGCGCACACATCCAAGGCAGCTTTTGACATCATTCCTTTTAACTTTTAAACCACCCGAATGCCTCTACCCACCCAAGAATTAGCCCCTATTCCCCTGATTTGACTTGGTGTTTAGGCCCTGGTGACCCTGGTTGGGCTGTTGATTCAGATACTTCAGGTAGTGATAAGAGCCGTACTTTTATCTCCCGCACTCCTACTCGCCTACACAAAATACTCCGCAGGGTAGGCATAACATCATTGGAATCTGTACGCACAGACAATGGTTTATCTATATTCAACCCGTCTTCAGCACTGTCTACTATCTCTGCTGTTCTCGCGACTCACACTATTACCACTACTGTAAATGAAGATGACACGAAGACGGGCGTACACTCCCGAATCTGTGGGTACTTCGTCGCCAGGCGGATCTTTACGCTACTCGTCAACCCCGATAACACATCGGCTCTTCCCACTCTTCACCGCGCTACCGCACGTGCCTGGCGCTATGCGAAACGGCTAGGCAGGTAACGCTGGGCTGCATGGTGTGCCCGCCTGTCCTCTACGCAGGGCAGTCGACATCTTTGGAGAGTGTTTCACACCATGCAGTGCTCTTATCAGGTTGATGATTACACAGAGGGCATTCGCCCGCGCTTAATGTGAATGAGGATACATTTACGCAACAAGCGGCCCGTCAGTTTTCTCCACGCTATGACTGCACCACTACGTCTCCTCCTAACTTATCGTTTGCAGAGCCCTCCGATGGGATTACATCTCACCTAACCATGGCAGAGCTTCTGCCCCCCACTGAACGCCTCCGCGATCAGCTCCGGCCGTCTCATTCGCACGGAGAGAGCGTAATCGAATGTGACTACTCCTCTAGCCGCACCTTGGCGCGCACTACCCAAGGCTCGCTTTCCCTGATGCGGACGGGCGCAGAGGACGAAAACGCAGTTTGCGCAGTCTGTGTGCGACGCGCACTAGAAATATCGCACAGCACAAGTAGCTGACTGGTGCAATTAGGCAATTGCTTTTTTAAATTATGACGCAGACTTAGGACCGGGGTGAGGCAGGTCGTCATGAGAGCATTCGTTTCACAACACGCAATTTTTTTTATTTCTGTAGCCGTACATGGTTTCAAAACACGGAACATTTTACAGTTGAGCGGAGAGGATTATTTTAATTCTGCAGTTCTTTTACATTTTAGTTTAGAACCTGAAATTACTTTGGATATATAGAGATCAAAGAGTTCTGTCAGTTTTCCTCTAGAAATGGTACAAATGTGATTTGTAGTTACATACGTGTAATATATTTAGCTTTCAACGCTTGCAGATGCCACTGAATGCATTGTCCCACTCAAATGTTGGGCTTCCTTTCTTTGAATGGATCTTTTGTGACGTGTTCAAATGTATCATATTATACCCCAATCCTGCTACAGCCTCGAAAGAGGCTAGCAGTATCCCCAAATAAATAAAAGCCTGCAATGCATAAGGTTTTTTACGTTGTGTATGGTTGGAAATGAGGTGAATTTAGTCTCGTTTTTTTTTCTTTCGTGGGCGGCAAGCAAAAAATAGGGTTTAAAGCGCCGAAGCTACAGCTTGGCAGGAGGACAGATAAAACCATTTGAGTATAAATGACATTTTATTTACAAACACAAAATCGGAGCCATATTGTTCGGCATCCGTTTTTACATTGTGTTTATTTTAAACTCGGAGCACTTTCCTGTGCAGTGGCTTGCAGGCCAGCTTTTTGTGGTAAGCAGCCCTGTCTGTCACAGTAGCGCCGACGTTGGCTAAGAGTGGCCTCATGAACTTATCAAACACTACAGATAGTGTGCTTGCGGCGTGGTCATCTCTTGCTGGGCAAACGAAAAGGGGGCACTGCTCTAGTCGAGGCAATAACATTTCAGCCAGCTGCTGACGCACGTGGCTCTTTTTTTGTGTACGGCAGGGCAATGTCAACAGCCTTCTTAACGGTCACAAGGACCGTGACAAATTCTGACTTTTTGAATGTTAGCCCACCCCTTGATTGCAGGTCAGTAAGCCCCAACAGCACGAGACTGGGTCCATCCGACCGGTGGAGGAGAGGGCAGAAGCCGCATGTTCTCCGCTCCTCAACTGCTCTCGCCACGAACCCTGCTATATTAGCGATGCTGGCATTTGCTATGGTTGGTGGGGGCCGCTGCACTGAAATAGAACATACCCATATTAGCATATGGAGCTAGGCATTCTGCAATGTATTCCCATTTGTGAGAGCACAAAAAACAACTCTTGGCACTAACCTATAAAAAATTTCCGCAGAGCAAATTTTAGACAGCATGTAGAGACAAAGCTTGTGCATAAACCAAATATGACATTTATCATGTCACCGCTCAACGTGCATTCCCGCAAAATTTTCAAATTTTGGGCATTGATACCACTCAGTTGTTATAGCCTTGACATAACGCGAAATGATGGCTTTTTGGTGGCACTTGACATGTGTGGAGTAGGTGAACGAGTGTGCACTCACGAGGCATCGCTTTCAGGGATGTGAAGAGCTCGTCAATGTGCATCACAAAATCTTCAGTTCCGGTAAAATATGCACACTATTCATATCAGCCAAATATATACATTAGACAAATTGTTGTTGGCTGCAAAAGAACAGCACTAGTAGTCCAGCGAGCCAGCCAAGCGTAACCTCTAGAGAAACATTTGATGCAAGATATACCTCGCTGGGTCAACTTGCGCTCTCTCGGTCGAATCATGCGTGGTTGCCTGTGCTGTGGATTCAGCCGGAACATCAAGTTCGGAGGACGTAACATTCAGGGAGGCACCATGCATACTGCAATACATGTAAAACAGTTACCACCACTACTAAGCAGCAGCCACATAAAAGCAAAAACTGCTTGTAACACATTGCCCATCGGCACAGCAGGATTTGCGTGCTCGTGTGTTCTGAACTGTAAAAAATTCCAGTCAGCAGGCAGGCTACAACACTAGTAGCTGCTCGCATCGTGAAATCTTAGTTCTGCAAGGGCCAGAAATGTGATAAGATTTCTATTTTGAAACAAGAGACAACCAGTTCACAACTATGAGCAGTCGTCCCAGAGCTCAAATAACATGCACCTACCTCAAAGCAGTCTGTCCGTTTTCAACGTTCGAAGCTTGGGATGGGCACAGGCTGCCAGTCCGCAAGGTCCTCTCCAGGCTAAATGCCACGGCTCTTACATCCAGACAGTCGTTGCCGCCAGCCATTTGCCACAAAGAACTGAAGACGAGCTCGACCGGGTCGCTCTAGAAGTTCCTTGTTAAAACATAAAATAAGCCGCTCTCGAGAAGGTACTTAATGCATAGTACTGTAGATTTGCTTGTCAGCAAGATAGCTTCGTAGGTTTCAGCACTAAGAAACTTTTTTCCGCTCCTTTTACAGGCATTGCAGAGAGTTGCGAGGTAGTTTGGGAACTCCTTCTCCAGCCATTGTAGGCGTTCGTCAGTAGCGCAAAAAAGTGCATTTGGTCAGGCTTTCTCATATGCACATGTGCTGTTCGGTTGGCCACATTGTGGATGGCAAACCACTTCTGCATCATCTTCATAAACAATATTGCGTCTGCGTTCCTGAACTGTTCTGCCTGAGGGTGGTAACTGGGGTATTTTTTCAAAAAAGAAAGCGCCGAGATAACTTCATCTGAAAACAGCTGCACTGCTCTGCCCACATGCATGTTCTCAAAACTAGTTGGCTCTATGTGCTTCTGTGTCAGGAATCGAACTGGTTTCACAATCTCGTTTTTTTGAAGGACATAGAGCTGCTTCACAAACTCTCCGGTTATTGGTTGACTGCCATCTGTCATTTCCCCGTCCAGAAGAAGGCTTCGCACGTTTTTTTATAATATGACACTGGTCAATTGACAAGAATAGGCTTCTTTCTGTATCACATGGATGACTGACCACTGGCTTGAGGGAGCCATTGCCTAGGTGGCGCATCATTGTGACATTAATCTTATGGTTATCCGTGACGATCCGGACGACGTAGAGGCCACACTTTTCAACTTCAGCGATCACTTCTTTTGTCGGCTGATACAGGAGCTTGCCACTTAATCGGTGAGTGAAGAGAAAGCCGCAAGGAATTTTGTACGGCGTGGACACGCCTGTTGCAACGAAACACAGCACCTTGCTGGCAAGCACGATGTTGTTTACATTCTCTTTTGTCCCAGCGTCTTCTCTCAGTTTGCTGACCAAAAAAGCAGTCCATTTTACAATCGTAGATGTATTTGCAGCTTATAGCCATTTCATCCACAATAATTGAGGAAAACCGCGCTTGCTCTTTCAGCTGCCCCACCTCTTGCTTTAGGCGTTCTTTCATTAATGGCGTGATCCCAGTTTCACTGTTGGATTTGCCAACATAGCGAAGTAGCGTGTTTTTTGAAGGCAATTTCAACAATCCTCTGTTGCGTATGTAACGGTATGCTTTAGGGGACAAGTAGTACAAAACTACACATTCCCGGACAACGTCTGGAGACCACACGGGCCGTTGCCTTGACGCATTGGCGATCTGTTCCGCTAGGCAGTCTTCTAAGCAGAACTGGGCTGTGCCGGCCTTGTCCAAGCACTTTCTCAACGCTGAGTGGAGAGTGAGGTTTTCAAACCACTGAACTTCTTTTTTAGGCGGCTGTTTTCTCGCTGCAGTCTCCCAATAGCATCTGCTTTCCTGAACAATTGCATTCTCACTCGGTTTATATTCCTTCAATCCGACTGCTTGCGCGGAAGAAGGTCATCGGTAGTTTGCGTTGCGCAATCAAGTGCTTCACTAGACTGCTGTAAATCACCGACTTCATCTTGTGCACTTGGTTTCTCATATCCTGCACCTTTAGAACTTGCTTCTTCATCTCCTAACAAGGGTGCATGAATCCGGCTATCTTCATACACTACAGGAAACGAGCAGGAAGAAGTTTCCGAATGGCCTGTGCTTTTTTCGCGACCACAGGCTGAACCAGCAGCTTCATCAGGGCCCCTCGATAAATTTGATGCCCTTGATTGGTTTGGAGTAAAATTCTGCTTCAATCGCTCCAACTTACGTCTTTTTTGTGGCTGTTGTGGCTACATGTAGCTTGGGTAACCCGCGAAATCGCTTGGAACAGCATCCCGTTTCAGGCGCCGCAGCTTTGTGGACCCCAAAGTATAATCCGAATCTAAAAAGTGAAGGCTGCAGACGACACTGCTAGCAGACTTGTCATTTGGTACAAAATCTTTTCTTGATATGGCCTTCAGCCATGCTTGGCGGCGATCATCATTCGCGGGAAATTCGTGAAAACTTATTTTAAGTTTTTTTTCTGTCAATGTGGCAGAAAGGTACGCAGCAGTACATTTATCTGAAAAATACAGAATCAGATAGGATTGTGGTGCGAAGCTCATGACAGAGAACCGATGCAGTTTTCATCACACAGCAAATAATTTAATTGCGGGATCACATTAGCTACATGAAACCACTCGCACCTACCAGGAACATATGCAACATAGCAAAACAAAGCCCAGCTAAAAGTTCTCGCTTCAAGTGCAAAAAAGCAGAGCTCAGAACTTCTGACTCTCGTGGTGCCGTATAAACAATGCACGAGCGCTCATTGCAATTAATTATGTTGTTCAAGACAGAGAGAGCTTCGCTGTAAAGTAGCTGCCCAGTACTTTAAAAGTCGAGTGAAAGGCACAAAAAGCATACCTGAGTTTTGTCATACAGCGCAGCAACTTATGCAACACAAAAAAAAACATTCAGCACGATGGCATGCAATCTGGACGAAATGTTGCGCCGTAAAAGCCTCGGTTACCCCAGTCGGCTTTTAGACGACCCCTAATGCTGCATGCAAAAGCAATCCGTAACTGTTTAACAACGTACCTCGACTTCTTTGTAGCTGCAACAAGGAGTCGAAAGAAATTGACTTCGTATTCACTGTTCTTCTGCGTGAAAACGTGCCAACAGGGTTGATGTCGCCACTGAAATCACAGGCAGTGCCGGCCAGGCGAGCGCCGCTTGAGCCTTGGGCTAAGGTCGCCACATCGGGCCGTGTTACGGAGTTAGCATAATTACACTTCTCCGCTGCGCTACGCGCCGAATGGGACGGCCGGAGCAACGGCGCGCCACCGTAGCTGATCGCGGAGGCCACGCATTTGCACAAGTGGCCCGTCAGTTTTCTCCACACCATGTCTGCACCTCTACGTCTCCTCCTGACTAATCATTTGCGGAGCCCTCCGATGGGATTACTTCTGACCTAACCATGGCAGAGCAGCTGACCTCCATTGAACACCTAAAAGCTACCACTACTCCCGGATACAACGGCATACAGAACTCCTTAATCCGTAACTTGGAAAGGATGGCTTTGCAAACCCTACGTGATAATTTCACCGAAGTGTGGCATTCTGGCATCATGCCGGGGGAGTGGAACCATTCTACTGTGGTTCCAATACCAACGTCAGGTCGGCCTCCAGTATCTTTCTCGGCCCTTCCTCCAATTTCCCTCGCGCCTACCACCTGCAAGCTTTATGAAAACATTCTCGCCGCACGGTTGTCGTGGTGGCTGGAATCCCATGATTGTTACCCAGATTCCCAAATTGGTTTCCGCCCAAAAATTGGAACGGAGGACGGCCTTGCTACTTTGGCTACTGATGTACTTTACCAGTCTCCGCAGAGTGAGCTTGTTCGAACCTTAATCGCTACAGACATAACAACGGCATTTGATAACATCCTTCACTCTGACATTCCTGCCCCCCTTCAAACTCTTTGTCTCCCTCATCGGTTTCTCCTCTCCATTCACGCCTTTTTAGCAAGTCGATCCTTTAGTGTGCATGTGCATGGAAGGACCATTGGTAACTTGACTTCCAATATAGGAGTGCCCCAGGGCTTCATTCTCGCCCCACATTTTTAATGGCGCTTTTATTCCTCTTGTTCGAGCTCTAGAGACCATCCCCTCAATCCGTGTGCTTGCGTATGCCGTTGATATAACTTTCTGGTGCTGTAATCTAGATGCGTGTATCCATCAGTCGGTCCTCCAGCACGCGCTGGATGTATTGCCATCTCCCTCCCAACTCTAGGTATAACACTCTCTCCTAATAAATGATGTTTCATTCGCATTGGAAATAAAGCTGGCTTAGGGAAAGCTCCACCTTTAAATTTTACGATAGATAATTCTCCGATTCCTCAGGTAGAAACTGTTCGTATTCTTGGCCTTCTCCTTCATCCATCTGGAACTGGCACCCCGTGGCTGACGGTCACCCGTAAATCGGCTCACGCTACTCTGGGTCTCATTGATCGCATAGCTGTGCGCTCTGGTGGCGCACGTGCTCATACGACCCGCCAGCTTGTGCGCTCTATCCTTCAGCCACTGATAGTATATCAGGCACAATTTCAATGTCTCACCCGCAGACAGTGGGACTCTCTTTAAGCCATAAATTATGAGGCTATGCGCACCATGACGTATCTGCCTCATTTAACACCCATACCTGTGCTACATGAGTTTGCCCAACTTATTGCACTCAGTGAAATCATCGACTAACGGATGGCAAACAGAGCTCTAAAACAGTCTCTCCAACTTCATCGTAAAGACACTTCTTCCGTGGTCATACTGCCAGCTCAGAGACAATCGCCGCACTGTTTCCCCGTCGGTATCAGCCGCGTATCTGCCTGAGGGGTGTATCTTGTACACGTATCCATCGCATACGGCAGAGAGAGTAGTTATTGATGTGTATAGTCTCTCCCTTTCGCATCTCAAATCTCGCGCGACGTATACCGCGGATACGTGCACTCAACTGGCATTGGAACTTCAAGCCTTTATAATGACATTGCTTTCCTTCCGCTCGTTACCACATTGAATACATTTCATATTTACACCGACTTCCTTGGCGCCCTTACACCACTTCAGGCTCTTCGACGCACATTCCAGATTATACAATCAGTTCATGTGCTCTGCGCAAAGTACCCATGTCCGGAGCGCATACACTGGATTCGCGGCGATTCTCAGGATCGACATAGCATTCAAGCCGATGCTATGACTCATCCTCACATATCTGAGGACCCACCACCTTCCCCTCTTCCCCCAGATCCGTTTCTGTCCCATGTTTTCGATTTCGAAGTTCTGCGCTAGCGAACAGGCGCTCTAATTCCTGTGTGTTCGCACGCACTCCTCCGTTGTCTTCCTTGGCAGGGGGAGGTATCTGTTCGCCGGATTCGGGCAGCGGCGGCTTTGATACCATCTGTTCGTCATCGGTGGCGCTCAAAATATCTGCCAGCACCTGCCAGGTGCCTTCACTGTGCCGCTGCACCGCACCTTTATGATCAGCGGCACTTGTGGACGTGCCCAGCGACGGCTGCTATTAGAAAACACCTCCTGAGGGAGGTGGGCCAGTGATGAAACCGCGAACGCGACTATGTGAAGTAAACTACGAACAATCATTCCATCGGCAACCTCTGCGACTACCTCGGCGCAACAGGTCTTCACTCCTTCTTTTAACTTTCTGCCTCCCGCGTTCATTTCCCTTTTTTCAACTTATGCCTCATGGCACAATTTTCGAATAAAAAATAGGGCTCAGATCAATCAATCTGAGCAAACATTTTTCGAATCGCGAAAATGAATCAAAGAACATTAAAACAATAAAGTCAATTGACAGAGTATGCCCTTCCCCACTCACGAGAGAGAAAATATTCGCAATTGCCCATTTATCTACTCTTTTTTTTTCGCCCAATGAAGTTAAAGAAAAGCATGGTGCAAATCGTACCGCTCCACCTCCATAAATATTCAACCGTCCTGCCACACGCCCGGACTGTGGACACAACTCTAGTAGACGGACACCGAAAACAAACTGAAGTCAGCCTACATCGATAGATGCTTGTGTTTTAAAGACAAACAGGATGCTGGCCCCCAGAGCGGAGCTTTTATAAGCTATAAAAACCAAATAAAAAGTGTACAGGTATCACAGTCACCAGTCGCTTTCGCAAGTGAAGGTCTGTGACACCAAGACAGCATTCTGAACGTCGATCTCTGAAGCAAAACTGCACGGTCATTGACATCCACATTAATCACCGATTCATCGGTACTGAGGCTGTACCTGTTTCACACAAGTGGCGCGAAAATATTTAACTTTAATTTTGACAAGAATAGATGCGCCTTTTCTTGTCCAACAAACATCAACATAGCCAGAAAGAGCCACAGAATGGATTTTTACTGAGAACAAAAACTGTATGGAGTTGTCTAGTGTCCATTTATCTACGAAGAGGCCCGTCCGCATACACTGAGACAGGCTTCCCCGATTCGACATTAATCCAGTCAGGCAGCCGAAATCCAATCTTCACATGCTGGAATGGCAGTGTATGATCCCATGTTCAACTGTGCTGTCCGCAAACCTTGCTGGCGGGACCGGAACGTGAAGAAAGACGAGTCCGGGAGTCACCTTCAACGTCACAAGAAACAGCATCGCTTCCAACGTCTACTCCGAAGGCGCCGACCAACGGCCATTGAGGAAGCAAGCCGACTTCTGGGAATATAGAACCAAGTTCTCAAAAATGTATGCAGTCTCTTCCACATCTCTCCCACTACCGCGCATACGGAATACACTGAAGTAAATCATGCATCGTCCATCACATACACGAGTCTCACACTCAAATCACATTCTTAACTGGCCGCCCGCACGAAGACCGCCACCTATTTTCTCAAACGGATAACCGCCGTCTCATCATCAGGTTTGGAAGAAAAGGAGTGGTGATCAGTGGAAATGATGCGCAGAAATGCGTTAGCATTAGGTGTGTTCTATTCGCCAACCGTCGTCTTCATCCTCTCTTCATCTTCCCTTTGGCACCTCCCTGTCATTCTCTCTCGAAATGTAGACAGAGAAATTTCCCTCTTCCCATATTTCCACCCGCCACCCGTCTCCTCCAAACCTTTCTTCGGCTTCCCTGTCGCTCCCCCGCTCATCTTAAAGTTGAGAACTTCCCTCTCCACTTGCGACTTACACAACGTGGCAGGTGGCAACTGGGGCCTCTACTGCTAACGCACTAAGACGAGAGAAGTGCCCCGTGTAAAAACGCCGCCACAGCTGTCGCTCAGCTGGCGCAGGATTGCGCACATTCCCTTCCATGCTGGGGAACACTGGTTGTGCACGAGTGATCTCAGCTCAGCTCAACCAGGAAGAGGGCGCGCGCTTCATGTGTGACTGTCTGACAGATCCTGCTCCAACTCTTGTGGCAGACTCAAGCCAAACACACACTTTCGAAAATTTTTAGTACACAGAAATAGACCACGGAATCGAAGAAACAAAATCCGTAACAAAGTCAAAGGCGAATATATTGTGCTTCCGTTCCTTCCCGAGCTGATGTGCTGGGCTCACATTCAGCCAGTCTTCCACGACTACAGTGACATTTCGCAAGACCCTCCTACCACTGCACAAGACAGGTATGAAAATTTCTATGCTGAAACACCAGGCGCCAGTGCATCTCGATTACCGCCGGGAAATGCCGGACTCCTCGTCCGCAGCACAGAATTCAATTCTCTTTTCAGCGTGGACTAAATAACGGCGGCACTACGAAAAGGCAAAAAAACACTACGGCAAAATGGCTAGGATGAGCTGCATGCAACACGTTACGGAATATGCCCGAACACTTTCTGGAGCCCGGCGGTTATCTGTTTATTTTTTGCCCTTTGCGCGCAGAAACTATACGGGGTGTTTCACCTAAGACTTTACACAATTTTTAAAAACAGGCTTTTTTAGTTAGAAGAGCCTTTTATTCTTTGGCACATCATTTCAGCTGTGTAATACATCAGAATGCAGCTTAAATATGCTCACTATTGCAGGCTGGTTAACTAGTACTGAATAGTTAACTTTTCAACTGTTATTGTTAGGTCCCTTAATTATTGACAGGTGTGTAGCCCACCGTAAGAAATATCTATATCAGTTGTTAGAATTTCGAAAACGCCCTTACTGTCGGCGCCGTGGCCCAGCAAATTTTCCCCATTTATATTATACTTAATGCTTTGGAAACGTTGCCTTGCCTGCAAGGATCTCGAAAACCCTTGTATTTTGGCGCGATGTAGGCCAAATTTGTTGGGACACAGCGCCGAGGGTAACCGCGTTTTCGGAATTGTAAAAACTGCTGTGGATATTAATTACGGTGGGCTACCCGCCTCTCAATAATTAAAGAGCCTAACAGTAATAGTTAAAAATTTAAGTGTTCAATATTAGTTAACCAGCCTGCTAGTTAGTACGTCTTAGCTGTATTTTGATGTACTACACCGCTTACAATGCTATGCAGGAAGAAGCGCTCTTCTAACTCAAAAAGCCTATTTTAAAAACTGGCGTAGTCTTAGGTGAAAGATCCTCTATACTGTGTGCCATGGACACAAGAGTAACCTTGGGTCTGACAGCTTACGCAACTCGACTCACCTTTCTGAGAAGGTTCGATACTCTGAAGCGGCGCACCTTTTGCATGACTCAAGCGGAACTCAATTCGATGACTGATAACGGTCGTTTAATGGCGGCAGATGCACTGCTTTGCGTAGAAGTCTTCTGCTCCACTTATGCTGTATTCGTAAACAATGTTGGCGCTGTACACCAGGGAGATAATTTCAGGCATAAATAGAGCCATGGCGGGTTCTAGATTTTCAATCCCTGCTTGAAGCGCAGATCGAAGCGCTGCTGGCAGACCGAAGTTCAGGTAAATACTCTCAGCCGAGCAGATGCTAAGTATTGCATTTGTTATCGCTCTAGCCATAAAAAAGAAAGTAAATATAAATATGAGTCGTGTTGGGCGTTCACGTTTCCTTAAGGTAACTTAACCGCTAAAGCTAAGCAATTGCTGCATGCGCCCTCAAAAAACGAAGGCTCCCAATGCTTGTCGTAATTAAACTAGTTGATATTTGATGCGTTATTCAGTTGCCACCATACAGACAGAGCACCGAGGTTACTGTGAAGAAAAGCAGGCAATGTGAAAACCCGCATACAACGCGAGGTATACTTTCAGAGCTGTGAAAAAGAGCAAAAATTTCTATAGCTAGACTTACCGGCTTAGTGCATGAATCAGCCAAAGCTGTTATTGCTTTGGTTCAGCGATGCAACCCGGCATTCTGCCGGGGAACCACCCTCAGTCTGCGCATTCCTTCGCCATCGTCATAACGTCCTCCCTCATCAGTTGCCACCCTCTAGGTCCTTTCCGTGGCAGCCACCTTGCAGTCGCACATTCCTGCGCTCTCGCCATAACCTCCCAAGTCTCTTGGCCACCCGTCACCTTCCAGCCTCTCTCCCTTCCCTTTCGCATTTCTGTCACCTAAAAGTGTAGAGGGAGATGTCTCTCTCTCCCCAATTTTCCACCAGCCCTCATTGGCAAGCGGCCACTACCTGCCACAGTTGGGTTGGGATGTTCGTAGATGCTATTCGCACCTTATCTCGGATATTCTCTGTCAGCTTTAAATTGACCGCGGCTGAGAACGGCGCTCCTTCTTTTCGTCGACGAGCGCCGTGAACGTTTCCTGCTCACGGCTCCGCCGAGTTGTTCATTGCTTTGTGGGCGAAAGTCAGTTCAATAAAGAATTCGCTTCAGCGCCACTTCTTTCTGCTCGTTCTTTGTGTACGAAGTTTTCGACACCACGTGGCAATGATATAATGAATCGTTAGTAATGCGAAAGCCTTATTGGCTCATCGGCAACGAAGCCCGGCGTCAGCGTTGGCCGGCAGCAGTGGTGTTACGGCTCGTCTTCCTTCCCACCGCAGGCAACTAGCTATTACGACTCGCCGTGCTATTAGCCTGTTTCACCAGGAGGCATCGGGTACAGGAACAACGCAAATGTGTTGATAGACGAATGAACGTGGGCCGGAGACGGGGTGTAGGAGAAGCAACAAAAAACTGTATTCACATATTTACTACATTGGTTACAAGGAAATACAAACCAATTAAAAGCCGAGAAAATGTCTCAGGGATTCGCTGCTCGACGAACGAGTCGAGCGCATTAAATAGGCTCTCCCGTCGTCTTAGCGCATTTTCCGTCCAATCACATGGACTTTGTCTTGGGCACCACCTTTGGGCGGAGCCAACGACGCTCAATGGCTGGCTTTTACATCTTGCCTTTTTCAGAAGCGCTAAAACACCGAGGACGCAGAGGGAACAGACAGGGACGGTGTTTTAGCGCTTCTGAAAATGTCAAATCTGCACCAACTAGCCCGATCCGCTACCCTTCTGAACATCTTGCCTAAGCCGAGTATTCATTGACTGCGCTTCTCTCTTCAACTTCTTCTTCGGCCGAATCACGGGCATGAATCTCCTGAAAGTGTCCTTTCATTATAGTTCACCTCCTCGTCGACAAGGAGGCGCGCCGATATCAAACGCAGATATCTTTTAGTTGATCAAGGTTAATCAAGAGCACATGGCTCTACAGGAAGCCAGTCAGGGGGTCCCGTCCATTGGTTCAAGCGCCGGCTGAAGGCGAACACCTGCAACGGCGGCACCCGTGCTGTCGACAAGAGAGCGAAGCGCGGATGATTGTCAGCCCAACTGACCCCCCCCCCCCTGTCACCTGCTACGCTGATAGAAATAAGCCATCTTTCATTTTAATTCCACCAACTTAAAAATAACGAAGTGCGTTCAACGGGATTATTATTATTATTGTTATTATTAAAAGGAAAACAACAAAACTTGCTTTTAACGTGTGCTGTTGTTAACACCAACACTTATGTTCACTTTGTGATTAATCTGCATTCTGTTTTCAGCAAAAGCTAGGCTTTAAGGAAAAATTTTGTGCGCTCAAGACGAACAAGAAAGTAGAAAAGACAACACAGCTCGGATGTCGATCCTTCTGAAGCTAGGCTTTGATTGCATCACTAAGTATAATCCCGTGGGGAGACGCTTGGTTGTATCCAAAACATTCTTTATTAAAATTCAAGCATCAGACTGCAGTAATCGTCATGCACGTTACTTTATAAGTATGCAATAGATACATATGCTTAAGGCAATACAAACACCATAAAAATACACTAGAATACAGATGAATATTACCAACTGTAATTACAAAACATTATTTGAAAATATTTTCGTTAAAGGTAGGACAAGCAAGGACGACACCAAATAAACCTGGCACTATGAAAAACATCAAAAATACAGTTCTTTATAAACACGCTTAATATCACAAGAAGAACAAACAAGAGACGAGCAACGAAGATTTGCATATCTTGAATTACACTGCTCAGCGTTTCATTGGCAACGTGGATGCTGAGAGGCGACACAACCAACTTATTGCAACTATTCATGTATAGCGCAAACAGTCCTCTTTTAAAATGGCATCTTCCGCGCCTTCGCTTTGGCGAAATCAGATATAGTCTGTTCGAAGAATAGATCGCGGAGGAGGTCATTTTCAATGGACATGATAGCAAGCGAGTTCACCTTGTCATCAAGGAGGCTCGAACGAAGGCGATTTTTTTATCAGCGACAACTTGGAAAACGATCGCTTGGTCTCACAGTTTGCCACGGGTATGCTTAAGTACATTCGCAAAGCAATAGAAAGGTTCGGAAACACATCAATAAGTTTTGTTTCGTATAGCAACTTCATTATTCCCAGGGGAATCGTGTCCTGGCACACAGAGTTGTGCAGAAAGTTCGCAAACTGAACGATTTCAGCGAAAAATGCTGGCTCCAAATCATTTTTTAGATTTTCATCAACTTCTCAGCCTGCTGTGCCAGAGAGGCCTCGCTCCCTACTTCTGTCAGCAATTTTAAGAATCCGAACTTTTCGCTGAGTTCAGTGTAGGCAGCCTTTCGCACTCGTAAAGCAGAGCCTAGACTGTCAAGTACAACACTGTAGGTCTCTACGATAAACTTTTTTCTACCTTGTAACGCACTACTCCTTTTTCCGTCCTGGTGCTTACTAAAAACGGTGTGTCTGCCCTGATCCTGATAACATTAATTGGTACTTAGCGTGCGTGCTCTCTCTTCGAAGGTATCAAAGAGCGGTCGCAAAGAATTAACAAAGCCTTCTAGAGAGCTCAGCAGGTCTACAGCAGTTTAAATGTCTAGGCCTGGTTTCTGAAGTGTTACGCTCGTTTTGTCAAAACGCTCCAAGATTTCACTCCAGATAATCGCCATGAATGCAGTCTCTATTTTTGTCAATTTCTTGAAGAGAGAGTGCGCTTCGGGCCTAGTGTAGCCGTTTTCTTCCTCGTTCTTTGATATAGCTTCTAGGAAACACAAAACTGCATTGAAATTTTTCAGAATTGCCTTACATGATTCAGCGTGTCTTGAGCACCTGGTCTCAGAGAGACTTTTTAAAACAAGCTGCTGGCCAGTTCCGCCCATGCTGCCCAAAAGATACCTCCTTCGCTTAGGTGAGGCAGCAAAGAACACATACAGTCTCTGAATTACAGTGAATAATTTGACTGCCTCAAGGCAACTGTCAACGTTACACGCGCCAATTAAGTTCAGTGAATGACCAGCACATGGGATGTAAACTGCCAAATCGTTCAGGTGTTTGATTTGAGCTTGCAGTCCTTTGTATTTTCATGACATATTACTCTGATTATCATAAGCTTGGCTCCTACAATCATCAACTGAGATGCCATTGGTCGTCAAGAGGGACATCACGGCATCGAAAAGATACAAGCCGGTATGCGATTCGAATGGAACAAATCGAAGAAAGCGTTCGTACAATTTCCCATTTAAATAGCATCGTAAACCAACTGACAGCTGTTCAACGTGAGTGAGGTCTGGAGTCGATTCAACAATTAAAGAGAAGTATTTTGCGCGTTTCACTTCGTCAACGAGACGTTCCTTAACAGCCTTTGCCATATGCTCGATAAATTCATCACAAATGGGTTTTGACAGATACGATGGGTAACCTTTTCCTTTGTTCCCGTAGCGTTTGATGTGCTCCTTCAGAAAGATATCAACCTTGGCAATGGCCTCAAGCACTCCCATATAATTGCCATTTCTCGGTACCAAAAATCTACTCACTGACCCTAAACGCTTGGTTGCGCTCAGCTAGAAGCTTAACTACAGTGACTACGTGCTTCAACACCTCTGTCCAGTAAGCGGTCTCAGTGACAAGATGCTTAACCAGCTCCTTGTCAATTTTGCTGCTCGAGTTAGAGCGGGAGAGCCATTCTGCCTCGCAGTTCCGGTGCTCGGCGCTATTTTCATGTGCGCAAACCTTTCTTCTGCTCTTTTCCAATCAGAAAAGCCGTGCGTGGTGAAAGCACTGAGTTTGCTTGAAATCGAAAATAGTTTGCACATGAAACAGTGAACGGAACCTTTCGACTCCGAGTGCATTAACCAGTGTCGCTCGTACGCCTCCCCATTTACAGCCTTTCGCACGAAAATATAAGGTGACATATAGCGTTTCTGAGTTTTGTATTGCCTTCGGAAGAAGCAATATTTTCTGCCCGATTTTGAAAATACAATGGCCCTTTCTAAAGGTATACACTCCGAAAGCTGTCAGTAATAACGTCCGGCCACTTAGCAGGGTCACTTCGGAGAATCTCGCAACGTACCTCTTGCTGCGGGGTGTCTGTACTTCTTTGTTGCCGCAACGAAAAGCCGTATCATTCGTCCTCTCGAGGCACACGCACACTTTGTGGGTGGGAACATGATTATTTGAAGCCAAGCTAACAGGAAACATGTGAGTCGGTTCTTGGAGTGTTCTTTCCTGGCGCTCGTCAATAGAAGGAGGCTCATCGGGGAGCTTTGGCACCTGTTGATCAGCAGTAGTAGAAATCGGGCGTGGCGGACTGGACACGTGAAGCTCTGTGGCAGGGGCCCGGGCGAGTTTATAGACGTTGCTGACTCAGGAACAGGACAGGGCTCGGTTAGCATCGGTTGCTCAGAAATATGGACGGCCGAGGTTGGCACCGTTTTCACGGGTTCCAGACAATCAAGATGAGTCAAACCTTGCTTGTTGCCAGGAAACCGTGGTGATGGAGTTGGCAAGTCCTCCACAGAAGCACAGTCGGTACTATTGGGAGTTTGACACGGACTCTGGGTAGATCGATCATACTGCTCCGCGGAAGCTGCATTCAGTAGGTACTTTGTCATCTTTGGTAGCTTCTCTTCACGCTCTTCTCTTTCTAACTTTGCCTTTCGTTTAGACGCATCACTTTGATGCTTCAGACCGAGCATTTTCACATGAATAGATGCTAATTGTTCACTGCACCGGGCTCTTCGTCAGTCCGACGCGACCGCAGGTGTCCAACGGTGGCCGTCCCGATGACTGGCGCACGCTGCCTGGATGGTCCGTGGCTGGCCGAGAGTGGTGCGTCCCCCGGGAGCTCCTCAGCGGGCGGGCTTATGCAAGCTTAACCGGCGGCTCGGGCCTTAATCGCAGCCCGCGATCAACTTCCTTCCATAGACGTGCGCCGCGGCTGTATGCTACTAGCGCCAAAGCAGGCGTTCACATACGCATAGAGTTCCTTGTGCAAATTCCCTCCTTCTCCGTACAAACTCACTCCTTCTCCCGTTCCGGTCTCGTCTTCCTATTGGCTAGGAGCTATCGTCTGTTCTGGGAGGTTCTCGATTTTTCTTTCATCCCGTCGACGCCAAGCGCGAGAACGAAGGGGAGAGGGTGACTCCTAGCGCGGGCTGTTAGATGTGGGGCTCCAACCCCGTTGCAGACCACCGGTGTTGGGGGATGCCGCTTCGATCCCACCGCTGCCACCAGTTGTTAGATGCGGGCTCCTGGTTCGCCTGTGCCGTCTCTCGCCAAGGTCGGTGTCCCCGGGTTCCGGATCGGGAGACTGCTGTAGTGGGGTTGACGAAGAGATGAGAGGGTCTTCGAGGTGAAGAAGAGACTGAAGGGTTTATTTACATTTATACAAAGATTGAAAGAGTGAATCGGGAGCTGGCGAACACACGCCAGATCGCTGCTTAAATAGGGTCCGCTGTCCCCAGGTCCCTAGTTGGGGAATCTAGTTCATTAAAAATGCGTCGAATCACTGTGATGTAGATCACGTGTCCAGTCTTCCGGGTCCGCCCCCAGCCACACACTCTTGCCACTTCTGGCAGATTGGGGTCCGCGCTGTCCAGGCTTCAGTGATGAATAGCCCGAAGGGGGTCCCACTGAGAGCGTCGAAGGTCAGTCACCTGCACTTCACAGCGGTAGCGTGGGGGCTTTCACGTAGAGCGTGGGAAAGCACAGTCTAAGTCGAAGTTGTTTTCGAAGCATGAAGATTCCGGAGACGTTGGCTTAGCCAAACCCGGCCGCATTTGTCACGGCTGATTTGCAGTTCCGCCGCTCGCCGGCTCCCCCACCGTCCCCTCCGGGAGAAAAATGTCCTGGGTGGGTCCGGTGTTGAGAACAAAAGACGAGTTCACCAAAGCCTTTCTCAAACAGCAAAGGGGGGGAAAGGACCCTTGTAGACGCCACCACCTGCACTCGTAGCGCTGCAACCACATCGACGGCCCTTTGAAGCCTCGGTAGATTGATGATTCCCAGTGGCTTTAATATTCTTGGGATGTTGGCGTCTCCAAACGTAACAGGGCGAAGTTAGGCGCCCTCCGTCGCCTCTGTGTCATTTTTTTCTACTTCTTTCTGGAAAGTTCGGCGGCCAGTCTGACCTACTTTTTCCGTCGAGCGCGAGCGAGGGTGCGGAACCACTAGGTAGGAATGGGCCCTGGAGACAGGCCTTTGTGTCCAGCTCTCCAACTTCCCCCTTCACTGTTCCACAACCCTAGCCCGAACAGTGAACATTTCATGCCCTACGGCACGCGGCCAAAAGCACGTGTGACGCCTTCTTTCCTTTCTTGCCTAGGCTCTGTCGTCAGACTCATCATGATCTGCTATCGTACTCATTCTCCCCCACCCAGATTACCAGCATGGTAAAGAAAAGTCGAATGGGAGGCACTGTTGGGTACTGCAGCACATCCTTTCTATGAGAAGGACCACGGCGGAACTATTTGAGAGGTGGAGGGTGGCGTGGTGGTGACGATGGGCAAGGGAGATTTAGGTCCTCATCTCACATTACATGTTTTATGTGTATCCCCCTTGCCCCTCCTCTCCAGACAACACTGGGCAGACAGACTGACAGGAAACCACGAAAACTCTTCCAAGCAAACGCACCTCGCTTCCTAAGAAAGAGGGCCCCACCGGGGTGGCGGGGAATTTCTGTTCTTGCGGCTCGACAAGCTCTCCCAAAATGATCAGGCTAAACGCATGCTGTTACATTAGGCGTGGGGCCCCGTCTGCTCGTTCTGGTTTTCTCGCTTCATACACGTCGCTCGAAGTTTCGTTTCCCATGGTTCCATATCCTAAGCAGGTTAGAATAAATGGGCCCCCTTCTCCTACTGTCCGAGGTGAGGCCCTGGGCTTCAGCCCCCTTAGCACCCCCCCCCCCTTAATCCACCGCTGCCTACCTGGCGGTGCTGTAGGGTCGCAGGGTCGTTACTGCTGCCCTGCGTTCTGCCTAATGGAAACCACCTAAGTCGGGGTCACATATGGTGGCAGTTACAGCGCAGTGAATGCGCGTGGAAGAAACGAGACGGCTAGACTCGTCGTTTCGGGTGCCGCTTTTCTTTTGAGGTGACTGCATGGCAACGCGCACTGGAAGAACCATCACTATAGAAGGACCCCGAATTGCCTTTTGGACTGGCTTAATTGAAGACTGTCCTGGGGGAACACACAAAGGTTGGGGGGAGGGGTTGTAGCGTCACAACAATGGTTCTAAAAATCCCAGCTGACGTCACCGTGATATCAAAGAAAGACAAAACTTCTTTTGAAGGTGGGGGAATTGAAACCAGATCGCGAGGAGAGCAGGAATTCTATAGGCCACAAAACCGAGCTGCTTGTTGGCGAGCAAAGGTGAACCTATATTAAACACGTTGCTTTACGACTGTATGCTAAGGACTAATTGTTATTAGAAAGGAAAAAAATAAAAAGTAAGAAAGAAGTAATATAAAAATGCTTTCGCATTCAAAGCACATGTAAGTAGTCTGAAGTGCCTTCCGCTTATTTGTCTATGTATTTATTTATTTACTTTTCACAGTACCCGCAGCGCCCTTGGGCATTGCAGCGGGGGCGGGGGGAACAAAGAGGCAAGAAAAATAACATAGGCAACGCAAATCTCGTGCACATCGACAACAGCCTCAATACATCGTGAATATTGCCGCGAATATTTGCAGTGTTTGTTTTTTCTTCAAAGCTGCCGACACGCCGCTTTATCGCTTTGTTTGCGTTGCAGTACGGGACCAAATTTATCTCGATGGATCGCATTCAGACAGAGCTGATTCTACATTGTTCCAGAATGCTCTAGCAGCTTTGCACGCTTTACCTCAAAAGTTCGCTATCAGCTTTAAATTGAGAACTGCAGATTGCGCTAGTTGGTTTTGACGCATAGTGGTGGTTCAACAGCGCGAACACACACAGACCAAGTAAGTGACGAGACACACAAACCAGTTCTGAACTTACAGCTGACTTTTTATTAGGAAGAAGCACGTCATATATACACACACACGTAAAAAACTAAATTGAGCACGGCCGACAGGGGCGGGCATTCTGTTGGAGCACGCTTGTTGCTGCGCCGCCTCCGAGGGATTCAGTCCATTGTGGGTGCAAGTGAGCCCAAATAAAAAGTTTTATTTAGACACCATTTTCGAAGCCTTTCTGCTCTCCGTACTGTAGTCACCATTTCGTGACATCTGGTGAAGGTGCTGGGTAGCCTTCCATGTTCCGGGCGCCCCCTTCAAGTCTTGGCACCAGCCATCAGCCCTTCGCACCGGAGGACGAGCCAGCAGTTAATCGAGCCCTCAGACGCCTTCAGGGAGAGAAGCCGAGTTCGGGACCTTTCCGGACCGCACCTGACAACGAAAAGACGCTGCTGCGAGCACCACAACCTCGCCAAAGATGTCGACACCGATCATACTGCAACAGCCGCGGGTGGCCCCAACTTTCAGTGGATCCCTAGGCGAAGACCGTGAAGAATGGTTGGACCAATTTGAGCGCGTGGCATAATTCAACAAGAGGGATGATGCGGAAGAAATTAGACACGTATTTTTCTCACTGGAGGGCTCAGCACGTACGTCGTACGAAAACCACGAGTCGTCCCTAACGACATGGGAATTATTCAAGAAGGAACTTTTGAAGGTATTCACCAGTGTCGTGAGGAAAGAAAGAGCCGAACGACTCCTCGAGTGCAGGATCCAGCTTCCGAACGAGCCCGTCCGCGGTAATGTTGAAGAGGTGAAGCGCCTCTTTCGCCACGCTGA
This sequence comes from Amblyomma americanum, assembly GCF_052857255.1. NCBI lineage: Eukaryota > Metazoa > Arthropoda > Arachnida > Ixodida > Ixodidae > Amblyomma > Amblyomma americanum. The sequence goes on from NC_135497.1 coordinate 277,614,346, forward strand.
CCCCGAGATGACCGAGGAAAAGAAACTTCACTTTTAAATGCGCGTAAAGGAACAACTCTTTGGCAGCCTCGTCCACCAACCGCCAAAAAGAGTCGACGAATTCATTCAAGAAGCCAGCACGATTGAGAAGACCCTCGACGTCCGAGCTCGGCATTACAACCACCCTTCCTCTGCCTGTGCAATCCGTCCGGACACGACGACGACCACCAGCGACAACTTGCGGCAAGTGATCCGAGAAATCGTCCGCGAGGAGCTACTCCGATTACTGCATGCTATCCTCCCCACAGCCGCAAGCATCCACTCTCATGGATGTGCTACGGGAAAGAGTGCAACAGGCACTTTTCACCCCGATTGCCACAGAGCCCCAAGCCATGACCTACGCCGCTGCAGTACGCACTCCTAAGCCCCAACGACGACACCTACGTCCTCTCCGACATGGACAACTCGTTACCGAACGCCGCCTCTCTGCCCCCGCTCGCCCACCTTATCAGCGACGCTCAAGCCCCAGGAAATGCAACACCTGGAGGACTTCTGACAACCGGCCGTTGTGCTTCCATTGCGGTGAGGCCAGCCATATTCTTGTCACTGCCCGTACACACGTATCAGTCTTCGAGGATTTGCCGTTGACGCCCCACGACCACGCTACGGCCAACGTCAGCAGGAAATCGACGAGTACCTGCGTCGCGAGGAGTACACGCCGAACCGCCTTTCGCACTCACCATCGCCGACAACCTCGCTCTTCTGCGTCGCCACGCCGCAGCTACGCACCCGCGGTATGAGGAAGGTCACCCAGCCTCGCAGGGGAAACTAAAGACAGCAACCTCTGGTTGCTCACTAGCGAAACGCCGGAGATCTTCCACCGGAAGACGCTGCACCCGCTAAGCCGCATGAAAACGCTACACTCGGTGCACCGACGCCGCACAAAATCACAACCCCGACCACGACGCAAACTGCCTTCAAAACGACGACGCCACCCAGAAAAGCTTCGACCACACGCCACACCCGTGACTCTCATACGCGACGAAGCCGTGACCCGAGGCCGAGGGCGACGTGCAAGAGCCAGGACATCCGACTGACGATCGACGGCCAGAAATTTACCGTTCTTGTTGACACAGGAGTCGATTACTCGGTGATGAATGGAACATTCGCTGCGCAGCTGAGGAAAGTGACGACCGACAAATTCGCACCGCAGAGAGCCACCTCATTACGCCATCAGAATGATGCAGAGCTTGAGTGACTGTCAATGGACATACCTATCCTGTGGCCTTCGTTGTGCTACGGAAATGTTCCCGCGAAGTTACCTTGGGCATGGATTTGCTTAATGAGCATCAGGTGATCATCGACCTGCGATCCAAGCTGATCACGCTTTTGACGGACGAGGCCATCCCTTGGATGAAAACTTTGGAAAATCACCAACTTGCCCTGAGTGTCGTGGAGGAAGTGAGCGTCCCACCCCGATCAAGCGTTAACCTGAATGTAGGCGCCACGAAAGCCATTGACGCTGAAGCCATCATCGAGGACAACATGCAGTTGCTTAAAGACCTAGGAATCAGCATCGCAAGAGGCATCGCACATTTCCGCAATGGCCAGGCCAAAGTACTGCTGACTATCTTCAGCGAAGAATACCGGCACATTCACAGAGGAACTACGATTTCTTTCTTCGGCGAAATTTCTGACGTACGAGACTCATTCGCCCTTTCCGACACATCCGACAAAGATTCGCCTGAGCAAGAGAACTCGCCCACTTTCGACGTCAACCCAGCCCTGCCCCGGAACAGACAAGACCAGATCTGCGATCTGCTTCGAAGCTACAGCGAGTGCTTTTCGTCATCGCCGAAGGTCGGACAAACGCCAGTTATCAAGCTTCTCATTATAACCGACCAGCACGCACAACCGCTCCGTCAAAGCCCCTACCGTGTGTCGCCGCGAAAACGGCAAGCCATCTGGGACTAAGTGGAAGAAAGGGTTCGCGACCACGTCATCCATCCTTCAAACAGCCCATTGGTGGCACCGGTTGTTCTAGCGAGAAATAAAGACGGCGCACTTCGATTTTGCGTTGATTACCGCCGCTTGAAGAGCATAACAAAGAAGGACGTCTACCCCCTCCCCCGCATCGACGACACACAGGATCGGCTCTGCGACGCCAAGTATTTTTCATCGGTGGACGTCAACAGCTGCTACTCGCAAATTGAGGTCGATGAAAAAGATCACGAGAAGACCGCATTCATCACTCCGGATGGCCTCTTCGAGTTCAAAGTGATGTCATTTGGTCTCTGTTCCGCACAAGCAAAGTTTCAGCGAGTAATGGATACAGTGCTGGCAGGCCTGAAGTGGCAGATTTGGCTGGTACATTTAGATGACGTCGTTGTGTTCGCCTCTAACTTTGAAGAGCCCCTCAAAAGACTTCGAACAGCATTAGACGCCATCAAGTCGTCTGGCCTAACATTGAAAGCAGAGAAGTGCCACTTTGCCTATGAAGATCTGCTGTTTCGCAGCCACATTGTTAGAAAGGACGGAGTACGCCCAGACCGGCAGAAAACAGCTGCTATTGTAGTTTCCACGACCGGCTGATATGAAATCACTGCGCACATTCCTCGAACTGTGCACATATTACCGACGATTTGGGAAAAACTTCTGCGCATCGCCGAGCCCCTGACCGAACTGGAGAAGGCAGACGTGCCATTTAAATGGGAAGCGCCGTAAGCAGAAGCCTACAAAGAACTTCAGCGTCGTTTGCAGTCCCCACCGATCCTCGCACACTTTCATGAAAACGCCGATACTGAAGTTCATACCGACGCAAGCAGCGTGGGCCTAGGCGCCGTCCTCGTTAAAAAAATCGACGGGCTGGAGAGAGCATCGCATACGCTAGCCGTTCCCTTTCCAAGGCCGAGGCTAACTATTCGACAACTGAGAAGGAGTGTCTTGCCATCATCTGGGCTACGTCAAAATTCTGCCCCTACCTGTACGGACGACCGTTCAAGGTGGGCAGCGATCACCACGAGCTGTGCTGGCTTGCCAATTTGAAGGACCCTTATGGCCGACTCGCTCGATGGAGTCTGCGCCTCCAGGAGCTTGACATCACCGTCCTTTACAAGTCCGGACGCCCGCACTCTGATGCCGATTGCCTTTCACGAGCCCCGGTAGATGCACCACCGCCGGACGACGATGAGGACGCCTTCCTGGGACCCATCAACCCCAGCTCTCTTGCACAGCAGCAACGCTCGGACCCCGACCTAAAACGCCTCATCGAGTACTTGGAAGGCAAGGTTTATTCACCCCCCGCCTCATTCAAGCGAGGACTGCATTCCTTCTGTGTACAGAATGATGTCCTCGTGAAGAACTTCGCAGCGAACAAAACAGCCTACCTCCTTGTTGTACCTGCTTGCCACCGTGAAGAAGTTCTACAGGCTTCATACGACGAGCTGACTGCTGGACATCTCGGGTTTTCTCGCACCCTCCGCAGCATTCAAGACAAGTATTACTGGCCCCGAATGTCTGCCGATGTCTCACATTACGTGAAAACCTGCCGAGATTGTCAACGAGGAAAGACCCCACTAACCCTACCAGCAGGATTTCTGAACCCCATTGAACCCCCCTCAAGGCCCTTTCAGCAGAACAGAATGTACTTGCTTGGCTTTTTTCCAATGTCAAGATCTGGAAATAAGTGGATCATCATAGCGACCGACTACCTGACCCGCTACGCCGAGGCGAAAGCCCTACCGAACGGAACTGCAGCAGAAGTCACCAAATTTTTCGTGCAGAACTTTCTTCTGCGACACGGCGCCCCCGATGTGCTCATCACGGACAGCGGAACAGCATTCACGGCGAAACTAACGCAAGCCATCCTTCGTTATAGCCAGACCAGCCACCGGAGGACAACTGCATACCATCCGCAGACCAGCGGACTGACCGAGCGCCTGAACAAAACCATCGCAATATGCTCGCCAAGTATGTCGATGCCGAACACAAGACCTGGAACGTCATCCTGCTTTACGTCGTCTTCGCCTACAACAGCGCAGTGCAGGAGGCCACCAAGATGACGCCTTTTAGGCTCGTCCATGGCAGGGAGGCCACGACCACGCTAGACGCCATGCTGCCCAACGATACCGAAGAAGAAAATGTCGACGTCACCGCCTACCTTCAACGCGCAGAAGAAGCCCGAAGACTTGGCCGATTAATGATCAAAGACCAGCAGCGGACCGACACCAGGCGCTACAACCTACGAAGACACAACGCGGAATACAAGGCAGGACACCAAGTCTGGGTTTGGACGCCCATTCGCAGCTGTGGATTGAGTGAAAAGCTTTTCCGCCGCTATTTCGGCCCGTACAAGGTTCTTCGTCGGCTAGATGAACTGGATTATGAAGTCAATCCTCACGCAATAACTGCATTCCAGCAACGCCGCGTATACGACCAGAAGTTTTCCATGTCGCCCGTCTGAAGCCATACTATGCGCGCTAAAGGACGCTGCGTTTCCACGTCCTGTGTTTATTTTTGCACGATCCGTTTTATTTGTTGCTAGTCACCTGATTTGTTTTAATGCATCGGGTCGATGCTTCTTTGAGAGGAGAGTAATGCCGCGATTATTTGCAGTGTTTGTTTGTTCATTCTTCAAATCTGCCGGCACGCCACTTTACCGCTTTGTTTGCCATGCAAAAAGCGACCATATTTATCTCGATTGATCGCGTCCGGCCAGAGCTGATTCTACATTGTACCAGAATATTCTAGTAACTTTGCACCTTTTATCTTGAAATTTCGCTATCACCTTTAAACTGAGCACGGCCGACAGCGACGGGCATTCTGTTCGACGACCGCCGAGCACCCTTGTTGCTGCGCCGCCGCCGAGTGATTCAGTCCATTGTAGGCGCCAGTCAGCCCAAATAAACACTTTTGTTTAGACACGTGTGCGAGAATAAAATATGTTGTGAAAATGTTTCAGTCTAAGATATTCCCTACGTTTCTGTAGTGGTTTTCAGCCAAGTCTTTTTTTCCCTGTTGAAACACTTAAATTCCTAGTATAATTTGAAAAAAAAAACCGAATCGCTATGCTTTGGATTCTTTCTAAGCGGTTTACAGCGCATGCCACTCATGCATCCCACACAGCGCAGGCGTAATCAAGAAAAGAATAGAATAGATTGAATACATACACAGGATGTTTCGCCAAAGAATGTCAGCCATTTTTAAGAAATAGGGTTTTTGATGCAGATGAGCGCTTTTTTTTCCTTAACATTGTCAGCGGTGTGTTGCACCAGAGTACAGCTCTGAAAGCTAACTAGCAGGCTGTTGACAGATATTGAACTGTTGACTTGGAAACTATTATTGTTTGTAGGAGTATTTATTGAGAGGTTTGTAGCACAGCGTAAGTTATATCCATACCAGTTTTTATTAATTCTAAATGCCATTCTCGTCTCTGCTGCAGCGCAAGGAATTCTGGGGTTGCGTAAGAGCGAAAGCGAAACTGCGCGACCAGAAAGAGCACTAGCCACGCCATGAACTCCTGCTGTAGTTAATGGGACACTCGTCCCATTCACTGCAATTTACGAGAAGCTATTTACTCAAAATTTTGCACCTGTAGCAATTCACAATGTTTTGCCAACTACAAACGTGCCAAAAGATTCCTCAAATCAATGGTATACAAGAAAGAATGTGCCTTTGTTTCCCCGATTGCTGTGAGCACGTTGTATTGGTCTCAGGGGGCAGCGCAGTGCGCAGTTTCACGCCCTGCTTCGGTCACTATGGCTCAAGATTCAGATATTGTAGAGGAATACCCCACGCCGTGTTTCAGCCTTTATTCCGGACATGTCCGAAGTTATCGCAACGGGAACGATACGCTCAGCTAGGTAAATAAGTTTACGGCTTTAATGACGGCGCTACATAACCCGGTTACCAAGAAATCTATTTTTTTCTAATTCTGAATCGTACTGCGATTTAGTGGTTAATTTCCCGACGCAATAAATGCCCCAAGAGATCCGCTTACAGAATGCCGTAAAATCTTCCATAAAGGCACGACGTGCAGTGCAGCACACAGCAAGAATAATTATGCATAGGAAATAACTTTATTGGCACCCGTCAAGGAATCAGAGGGCGAAAAAGACGAGTCTTGACCGCCGTCATCTTCCTCCCCTTTCAGCAGGCTGGGATCCCTTGGGATTCAGCGGTGTCCAGGGCCAGACGGATGACTTCTTTTTGTTCTTCTTCTTTCTGGCTGGCCATTAAAGCCTCCCAGGACACTATATTCCTGTCTGGTTCGTTGTGGCTAGGGCATGTCCACACCATGTGGATCATGTCTGCTATTTCATTACACTGTTTACACCTGGGGTCTTGGATCGCCGGATGCCATCTGCTTAGTGCGAGTGGGTTCGGAAAAACTCCCGCCTGTAACTTTCTCCATATGACTTCTTCCTTTTTGCTGAGGCCTTTGCATGCTCCAGGTAATGTCTGTCTTCCTAATCTGTAATGGTTAAGAATATCTTGGTACGTGTTCAGCTCCTCGCTCGTCTGAAGGGACTCTCTACTCGACGAGACCGCATTGGGGTCCCGGTGTGTGAGTCCTCGGGCCAATGCGTGCGCTGTCTCGTTTCCCCGGAGGCCCTCGTGGGCCGGAGTCCAAACAAGGTTAATTAGTTCTGCCGGTGTCGGGCCGGCTGTGAGAATTTTGACTGCTTCGACAGATACCCTGCCTGCGTTGTAGTTGCGGATAGCCGATTTGGAATCTGTTATAATCACCCTAACATTCCGTTGAGTTAAAGCCAGCGCAATGGCTACCTCCTCAGCCGCTGTTGCATCACTCTGTTGGGTGCTGCAGCACGAGACTCGGTCTCCGCCCTCCCTGGTCGCCAGGGCTACGAAACCCGTTCTGCCTTCATATTCCGCCGCGTCCGTGTAAACCACGTCCTGTCTATTGGCTAATTTGCTTCCACCTCTTCGGTGGCTTCTTTAACTGCTGCGAGAAGGTCTGTGCCCCAAGATTCTATGTCCCTGATTGCGTCTCGGGTAGGAAGGTTCGCCCTGAATAGATCCCAATTTACCGCTGCGACCTTTTTGGGTCTCGGTGTGGGCGGTCCGTCTTCTACCACAATCTCAATAATTTTGTGGTCGCTTCCTAGGTCCTCCCCCGTGTTACACCACCTTGCCGTGATTTGGCCTCCGGTGAGTGTTAAGTCAGGTGTAGTGTCCCTACTCACGCTATTGCCCTGTCTTGTTGGTTTGATGGGGTCAGTGATCAAGATGAGCTCATTGTGGAGAATGCTGTCCCAGAGTTCTCTGCCCTTGATTTGCGTATATTTGTATCCCCATGCGGGATGATGAGCGTTAAAGTCCCCGACAATGACGATAGGGTTTTTGCCCGCTACCTGTTTCGTTTTTGCGAATAGCCTGTCGAAGCCGCAATCCTTTCTCTGTTTCGGAGAGCTGTATACGTTTAAGACGAATAGGCTTTTCTCTCTCCGCTTACGCGGTATCATTTCGATTAGAGTGTGATCTAATTGGACGTGCCCTGTCTCGTGCTGCAGCGCGGTAACGTTGCGTTTGACAAGGGTGGCAACCTGCGTGTTGTCCCCTCGGCCCGGGTACGATTTGTAACCGGGCAGCTTCGCGTTTTTCCCGCACTCTTGTAAAGCTATAATTTCCGGTTTGTCTCCGTTTGCAAGGAACGATTGTAAAACGGCCCGTTTACGCAGAAAGCCCCTACAGTTCCACTGCCAGATAGTATTATTGTTCTTTGGCCAAGGCATTTTTGGTTGCTTGGAATTCCGCGTATATCCATTGGTTCCTTTTCTCAAATTCCGCCGTGAGAGCAGCGTCTCGCTTTGCAAATTCTACTCTGATCGTTTCTGTGACTTGTTTCATGAATTGCATTAGTGTTCCGTTCAGTAGTTTCATGTCCTGTTGTTGTTTGTCGTTTAGTTGTTCGAATTTGGTCTCAAGATCCGACTCTTTGGTACGTTTCTTTTTTGAAGGGGGTTTTTCAACCTTCTCTGTCTCAACCTCTCTATCCTGCTCCACTTGCATAGGCGCCATTGCCTTTTCCTGTTGCGGTTTGTTTTCCTCGGGTTGTTTAGCTGTCGTTTCTAGCATTTTGATCCGCTCTTCTTGCTTCTTAATATAATCAGTTAAAGTCTTAATCTGATCTGCCTGCTGTTTAATAAGTTCTTTTAATTCTTTAACTGTCTCGGAGTCCTGGGAAACTTTAGCTGGCCAGCTCACCTTTGCAGCTTGCTCCTTGCGTGGTTGTTGCTGTCCGGTTTGTAGCCGGGGGAACGACTCTGACCGAAACCTCGTTCTGCTGCCGGATCTATCACGGGAGCGGCTGTTCCTTCGGTCTTCTTGCTTCGCTTCTTCAGCCTCCTGTGTGGCTTCCCATTGGCGTTTCTTGACAATATAAGGGGTGCGAAAGAGATTTTTGCACCTCTTGTCCCCAGTGTAGTGTTCTTTGCCACATAGTTGGCACTGCGGTGTACATTGGTGCCCCTCGGGGGGCGATGTCATGCCACAGCCGCGGCACTTGGTCACCTCACTGTCGCAGACGTCCGAGCGGTGGCCAAGTCCTCCGCACTTGTAACAGACCTCATAGCGTTTCTTGTATAGAAAGCACTTGAAAGTGATTCCGCTCAAGACTACTCTGCGTGGTACTTTCTCTTCTTCAAAGGTGATTAGGAAAGATTTAGTCTTCCCCATTCTTCGTGCATCTATGACTAGAGGGTTGAATCCGTTAATGTTCAGTCCTTCTAGTACATACTTGTGTGTGTATTCCACATCAATTCCATGGATGACTCCTCTGCCGCAACTCTCTGGTGCGTTCATGTAGGTGGTCACACCGCGTTCCTTGTCTCCGATCTTGACAGTTTCAAGTTTCTCCACCTTCCTCGCGTTTTCGTAGCTAGGCGAGTGGTAGGTAATCGTTCCTTGCTTGGCGTTTATAGCTAGTCTGTCCTTCAGTGCCTCCTCGTCCTTGATTCCGGCGTTCTCCCTGATGGCCGCCGCAATTCTCATCTCGGTGGTGCTCTTCAGCGTTGTGAGTCCTTCTTTGGGACGCAGAACTACTTTCCAACCGGTCGCTGGAAGTCTCGGGAGGTCTGAGGCTATTGAACGTTCAGCGAGTTTCCGTCCCGCCTCTCTGTAGGCTCTCGTGTCGCTGCCGTCGGTCGTCGCTACAGTGGCGGCATTCGCTGCCGCCGCGTCTCCGGCACCATGTTGGTGTCCTAGGTGGCGTTCGTTGTTCTCCAATTTTTCCGCTCGCTTCTTCAGTCGCATAATCCATTCTTCTTTTTCGGTTTCTTTGGGGTCGATGTCGGTTCCCACCACCGCCACTTCCATCGTCATCGTGGAGCCGGGCGCGGTCGGCGATGGCGGGAGCTCGCCGGTCGCCGCCTTCCCGGTCGAAGTAGGCCTATCGTAGCGTGTAGCGCTGGCGAACTTGGAGTGACGATATAGGCTTTAAAGATGCACTTACAGGCACAAATGTCGTATCCTCGGGTTGCTTGCACCTTAGGAAACAGGTTTCAAGGACATTTACGGTCAACGTAGGAAAAATCCGCCATGAAATCACTGATTTCGCGGAGCCGACGTGAACGCGTCCGTACTCCTCGACGCCCCCTGGCGGTCTCCTAATTATGCATAACTATCACAGTGAAAAGCAGAAAATGCCTATGTCGAAAAATTCGAGAGTTGAAGCAAAGACGAGTGAAAGCGATGCTTTCTCACTTAGTTGGCCAACAGAAATTCCTAAATCCTGATGCCAACAAATAAAACGCACATATATATTAGAAATGAAACTAGTTTCCGGGCAAGTAATTGTAATTTATTAGCACTAAAAGATAATCACGATCACATTTTGGTCTTGTTTCGCCAGCACCACCCGAGCTCCCACATGGCTTACAATTTCCTCGCGGCAACCGATTTCCACAGTGCAACATCACCGCTCTTGTCGCACGTCTGCTCGCGGGGTGCCCGAGATACTGGTGCCTGCTCCACGCTGGCAGCACTCTAGGCCAAGATCTTCATTTCGGGGCATTTCAAGCAATTTTTTTAGCAGTATCAGTCCGCTCTTGTTCCGGGGTTTTTGCTTGGTTTTTAGAGGGAACTTGTGCTTGTCCAGATTGGTTTCTCCCCTGCAGCTCAGATCACACTGCCCGATAGCGGTTATCTTCCGCCAATTCTTGGTGGCCCCGCGCTTCCTCCGGCTGCCTGACCTCGGACGCCGGGTTTTCTTCCGGCTTTTGTTTCCAGCATCGCTGTCCGAAGACGCGCCCGTGGAACGGTGATGGCGACTCCCTCTGCGCTTCCGGCCGGTGCTGCGCTTTGAAGACCTTGAGCGAGAACGGCCACGCTTCTTGGGCGCTCGCTTGCCTGAGGCGTTGTTGCTAGAGGACCCGGCACTTGACCGGCGACGAGATCGGGAGCGGCGTCGACCGCCCCCGCTGCTCTGCGACCGGTGATGCCTGCTCCGGTGGCGCTTCTCACCTCCAGATTTGATAACCGACCGGCGGTGGGTTCTAGGCATGCGTGCACCGCCCTTGGTGGTGGCTGACATCTGCCCTGCGGAGATGCCAGGGATATCAGCCGCCTTTTTTGCCGAGCGGCTGTTGGCGTCGACGGACATCTGATGCAATGCTGACTCGCCTAAGGAGCGAGCCCCCACTTTCGCTCCCTCTTCCTTGGGCGCCACGGGTTCCTTCGGTGGAGGGAGTTCAGCCTTCCGGCGGCTTACGCCTGGTTTCCCAGGCGACGAGTCTACCGTGTCCGCGGCCACCTTTGCCTTCTTCCTGGATTGTTTGGGCTTCGGCTCACTGGGACCGCTCTTCTTCGGGGTCGTCTTTCGCTTTGGAGCCTTCTTAGAACTCCCGGACTTCTCGCTCCCTTGATCCATTCAGGCCAGCCTCCGCGAGCAGCTGGGGGTGGCTCCTGGTGCGATGATTCCGGCTGTCGCCGTCGAAGCCACAGACAAACCAGGCGGCGGAGTTAGCTTCGCGAGGTGCGGAAAGCGACTCTGCCTACGGCGTCTTTGCCCATCGGGGCCAGACGCTGTGGAACCGGCCTCGAACGGCAAAGCGCACCCAGGCCGACCGTTGGTGCGCGGGGCCAGCCAGGGGCACGAGTGCACGTGGCACAGGAGCCTGTTGTTGTTGTTGTTGTTGTTAGCCTATCAAAAGATGGCACATACCCAAACTGGGGGATCGGCCAAGAATCGGTTGGCTATTCACCTGAATAAAAAGGAAAAACACGTGGGAGCGCAACACCGGTGAATTTTTCGTCATGAACAGAAAAGGAATGAGAGCTTTGATTTCAAAATTATGAGAATAATAATAGAGGGATTAAATAATAATGATTAAGTCAAAATGTAATAATTGATAGAAAAGAAAAGTTTGGAACACTTAGCAAGGTAGTCGGTGAGATTCTATCGGGAAATTTAGAACAGCGGTACAAACAGATCTGTGGCTGAACCCAAATGTGATGGCGCCAAATGATAGCAAGAGCGGGCTGCTCAAACTAAGGCCATGATGCTGCAAGGTCTCCTCCAGCAACCTTTTTTTCAGAGAGCTGAATCGGCGACAATACAGCCAAAAATGTTCTATAGATTCAGGCTCACGGCAAAATGCACAAAGGGGAGAGAGCGCCAAACCCGGATTGTGTAAATAGAAATTTAGAGGGGGGATGCGGCAGCGCAGCCTCGTCAGTGATACTTCAAGGTTCCGAGAGCAACAAATTTTCCTGTTCCAATAATATTTAAGGTGCTCATAATCCGCCGATGTTAAAAGTGTTGTGTCTCTGACGTGCTTAAAAACGCGCGTCGCCGAAATCTAGATGCTGTAATATAGGCTGTAGCCGGGATGATTGGCAACACGGGGCCGCTGAGGGAAGCCTTTGCGAGTTTGTCAGCAATCTCATTTACGGTCACACTGCTGTGACCGGGAACCCATACTAAATGAACAAGGCTCAAATGCGGAGGAAGTAGGGATAAGAAAGTTGGTAAAATGGGACCGTCAACATGTGCAGCGAGGGACGAACACAAAGATAAAGAATCAGTAATTACTGCAACTGCTGTAATAGAGGGTCTAGCTTGCGTAGAGCAGGTACAACTGCTAGAAACTCTGCTTGAAAAATAGGGGTGAAATCTGGAAGGCGCAGTGAAAAGGACCAGTCTAAATGCGAGCAAAATATTCCCACACCTGCTTTTTCATTGCATTGCGATGCGTCAGTGGCTATTGCTATATCTGTAGGTAGGGTCCTCAGATGATCTTCTAGAAGACCATTTAGAATACTCGGTGGCAATAGTTTTGCATTTTTGGGGAATATGTCGTCGAAAACAATGTGGATATCGGGCCCACTGCGAAGCGCAGGAAGGATATCATAAATGTTTACATATAAACCCTGAAGTAATCTTTGCACAAACACTACCTGAGGGGAGTTGAAACGAGACCAGGGGACACCAAAAAAGGAGGTCGGCTGACAACAGAAAATGCTTTGGGAACGGTGGAAATAGGATTCATAGATCCTGAGGTAAGTTTGCACAGTTAAAAATTGAAATTGAAGGAGCGCGGCTGCCTCGTTTTCCTTGTTGTCTTCTGTTCGCCTTGATGTTGCAGCACGTGCGATGCGGAATGGCGGAGAAGTCGGGGAGCTCAGATCATTGAATTTGAACAAACACTTTTCGAATCGCGAAAATGAATGAATGAACATTGAAACAGGGAAGTCATTGAGCAAAGCATCCCCTTCTCCTCTCAAGAAAGGGAAGATATTCGCAAGAAACTGACATCGCTTGCCCATTTCTTTCCACCTAAAGAAGTTAAAGAAATGCACTGTGGACATAGTACCGCTCCACCTCCATAAACATTCCACTGTCGTGCCACACTTCTGGACTGTGAACAAAACTGTCGTGGAGGGACACCGAAAGCAAACTGAAGTCAGCCTGCACCGATATATGGTTGCGTTTTGAAGAGAAACAGGATGCTGTCAAGTAGAGCGAGTTTTTATAAGCTGCACACTGTAAATAAAAAGTGTGCAGGTATCGCCGTCACCAGTCGCTTTCGTAACTGAAGTGCTGTGACACCAAGACAGCGTTTTGAACGTCGATCCCTGCAGCAAGATTGCATCATCATTGACTTCCACATTGATCACCTAGGCATTTTCGGTACTGACGCTATCTATACCAGTTTCACTCAAGTGGCGCGAAAATATTTAACTTTAATTTTGAAAAGAATAGATGCGTATTTTTTTGTCCAGCGAACATCAACATAGCCAGAAAGAGCCAGAGAATAGATCTTTTCTGAGAACAAGTACTGTATGGAGTTGTCTAGTGTCCATTTGACTACAGGGAGACCCATCCACATACACCAAACCCGCCTTGCCCGGCTCAACATTAAGCCCATCAGGCAGCCCAATTCCAATCTTCACATGCTGAAATGGGAGTGCATGGTCCCATGTTGCGCTGCGCTCTCCCCTAACTTTGCTGGTGGGACCGGAACGTGAAAAAAGACGAGTCGGGGAGCCAGCTTCAACGCCGCATGAAGCAACATTGCTTCCCATTTCTTCTCCGAAGCCGCAGACGAACGGCCATGGAGGAAGCAAGCCGCCTTCTCAGGATAATGAACGCTAAAATACATGCAGTCTCTTCCGCATCCCGCCCACAACCGCGCATACGGAAAACACTGAAGTATATCATGCATCGTCCATCTCATGCACGAGTCTCACTCTCAAATCACATTGTGAACTGGCCGCCCACACGAAGACCGCCGCCTATTTTCTCAAACGGAGAAACGCCGTCTCCTCATCGGTGCTGGAAGAAAAATAGTGGTGATCAATGGAAATGATGCGGCAGAAATGCGTTAGCATTTGGTGTGTTCTGCTTGGGTTATCTTACTTGTGTTTGTGTTCTCTTCGTGCAGCGAATGAGTGAGACAGAGACATTTGTTCAAGGTCCCCATTCGCCAACCGTCATCCCCATCCTCTTTTCGTCTTCCCTTTCCCAACTCTCTGTCACTCTTGCCCTGAAAGTAGAGAGAGACAACTCTTCCACACGCCTCCCGTCGCCTCTTTCTTCGTCTTCCTTTTTGCTCCCCCTCTCATGTGAAAGTAGAGAATGGAACTTCCCTCTCCACTTTGCCAACTGCCAAACGTGGCTGATGGCAACTGGAAGCTCTACTGCTAACGCACTGAAACGAGAGAAATGCCCAATGTAAAAACGCAGCCACAGCTGTAGCTCAGCTGCTGCAGGATTTCGCACATTCCCTTCCTGCACTCTAAACACTATTACACCTATATGAGAGAAAAAAGGAAGTCAACTGTCCACTCGCGCACTCTCTTTTATAAAAAACGAGTGCGCAAGAGGACCGCTCACTTCCTTTTTACTCCTTTCTGTTTGGAGTGTGGGGAACACTGATTGTGCACGAATGATATCAAATCAGCTCAACCAGGAAGAAGGCGCGCGCCTCATGTGTGACTATCTGACAGATACTGCTCGACCTCTTGAGGCTGACTCAAGCCCAGCAAACACACACTTTTGAAATTTCTGATAACGTAGAAACAGACTACGGAATCGAAGAAACACAATCTGTAAAAAAATCAAACGCGAATATATTGTGCTTCCGTTCCTTCCCGAGCTGACTCCAAGCAAGCAATGTGCTGGGCTCAGATTCAGCCAATCTTGCACGACTACAGTGACATTTCGCAACACCCTCCTGCCACTGCACAAGACAGGTATGAAAATTATATGCCGAAACACCAGGCGCCAGTGCATCTCTCGATTACCGCGGGGAAACGCAGGACTCCTCGTCCATAGCAACGAATTCTCTTTTCAGCGCGGACTAAACACCAGCGGCTCTACGAAAGCCGCAGAAAAACACTACAGTGGGAATGGAGAGGGTCAGCTATATACCGCACGTTACGCAATATGTCCAAACACTTTCGTGAGCTCGGCGGTTATCTGTTTATATTTTGCCCTTTGCACGCAGAAACTACACGGGGTGTTTCACCTAGGACTTTACACGATTTTTCAAAATCGGCTTTTGAGTTAGAAGAGCCCTTTTTTTTCTTTGGCACTGCATTGCCAGCGGTATAGTACATCAAAAATCAGCTAAAACGTGCTAACTATTGCAGGCTAGTTAACTAGTACTGAATAGTTAACTATTAAACTGTTATTGTTAGGTCCCTTAATTACTGACAGGCGTGTATCCCCCCGTAAGAAATGGAGTGGTTGCTTTGCCTGCAAGCTTCTCGAAAATGCTTGTATTTTGGTGCGATGCAGCCAAAATATTGTGGGACACAGTGCCATGGGTAACCGCGTTTCTGAATTTCTAAAAACTGGTATGGATATTAATTACGGTGGGTTACTCAGGGACTCCAGAACGGGGGGGGGGGGGGGGGGGGGGGGCTGGTCGCCCCTTCCTTCCTCAACATTTTTTCAAAGGGGGCCCCCCAACTTTCCGACCATTTACGCTGAAATCAAATTTTTGAGAGTAGCTATAACCCGCCGCGGTGGCTCAATCGTTAGGGCGCTCGGCGACTGATCCGGAGTTCCTGGGTTCGACCCCGACCGCGGCGGCCGCGTATCGATGGAGGCGAAACGCAAATGGCGCCCGTGTGCTGTGTGATGTCTGTGCACGTTGAAGATCCCCAGGTGGTCGAAATTATACCGGAGCCCTCCACTACGGCACCCCTCTCTTCCTTTCTTCTTTCATTCCCTCCTTTATCCCTTCCCTTACGGCACGGTTCAGGTGTCCGCCGAGACGCGAGACAGATACTGCACCATTTCCTTTCTCCAAGAAAGCAATATTTTCAATTCCCCGATTTGACACGAGCTATAGTTAAATTTTTTTAACTGGTGGTTGTGTAGTCTAGTGCTTTCTAAATGGCTGATGATAAGCTGGACGTACAACGGTGGGACGATGGCCGGTAAAGAAACCACAAATTAAGGTACGCCACTCAACATGCCAGCAACAAAACTCTTCATTGAATCACAACTACTTATGCAGATGCACAAAAATTAGCGGACTATTCGCATACGCATGGAGAAGGAATAACCACACATCAATGGATAATAAATATTGCCCTCAGAGCACCGCACTACCCTACAAAATAATACACAAGCGAGGCAATCACTGGATACCGCATATTTCCGCAATACCTCTTAAGATCCAACAAAACTTACCGCAACTTTTGCAAATGCAAAAAACATGCACAAAACATCCGTGACTAACTTATAGACTGCACCTTAACAAGATAGGAAAGACTACTCCTGACACGCAAATGTCCGAACACCACAAAATAGAAACTCCTGGTGTTTGAAATATTCAAACACCAGGGTACATACCAAGCCCATAAAGAACAATATCAAAGGAAGGCGATCCGCGCGTTTTTATACAGTAACCCAAGATTAGCCAATGATTACAGGGCGCATGTGCAATTCAAAGCAAAAAAAGAGCGAAAAAGCAGGGGCAGCGCGCAGGCGCATTTATAGCCCACACCATACTGAAAAAAAAAGGCACAAGGGTGTGCGACCCACTCCGGTTGCCCAAACATCAGGCACACCCCCGTTCACACCGAAATCAACACATGGCAGCGATGGGGAGAAGGGGCGGGGAGAGGACACAATAACAACTCTTGGTAAAAAAAAAGAAATATCTACACGTGCCGGCACTCCTGTGCGGCCGGCGATGACAGGGATAAAAAGATAAAACCAATAAAATGCAAAAGACCAAGACGCAAAATAGACATTAAAATCTCGGAAAGCGTCGTGAAGACATGCATAATGGGAATGAAGTGAAAGGGTGGTTGGAATGGGAAAACAATTGACAACCTAAAAGCGAGCGATAAAAGCCAACGAAGAACACGGCCTAAAATGGTGCAATGCTAGCCAACAATGAACACGGCCTAAAACGCGATGAGAGCTAACCATAAAATCGACCTAAAAGAGCAATAATGGGTAAAGCTAAGATAGGGATGAAAACTAGAAGAAAAGAATATAAGTGACGTCCATAAACATACTTAAAGAGAGCAGTGGCGAAAACAACGGGTTGTGAAAAGGAGCCGCGTAAGGAACCACGGCGCCAATATTTTAAAGTGAATCAGAGAGAAACTAAAACTCTTTTTTCCAACACTGCTATTGAGGGTGTACTGACGCAGATGTCTTGTTGCTTGTTAATGAAACCTGTCTCAATTATCTCCCGAGTGAGTTGTTTGCTGCTCTTCGCCAGAATTTTTGTTGCCTTATACATCGGAGGGCACCTGCGACAAGGACTAGAGTCATGAACGTGGACCGCTAAGTTGCTGGAGAGTTGCGTTTGAGCAGTCTTTAATACATCGACCTGTCTGGCCAATGTATTCCCTGCCGCAAGAGAAAGGAATGGAGTACACAACTCGTGTGCAACTACTTACTAAAGGATCACGAGGCCGAACTGTGCATTCGAGAACTTTTTCGCCGGTACCGTTCACTCTCCTGCAGAGCCTAGAGAGGCTGTGAGGGGCTGAAAAAACAACGCTCACTCCTACTTTTCGTCCAATCCTTTTTGTCAGCTGTCAGTTCAGTTAACTGTGTGTCTCGTCCTTCCTTCGTCCGTCGTCTGCCAGCGCTTCAGTGTTCTCAATACCAAACCAACTGGTCCAGCAACACACCCTGACCAGCATACATTCTTCAGGCAACACGTTTAATATAGGTTCACCTTTGCTCGCTATAAAGCAGCTCGGTTTTGTGGCCTATGGGATGCGTTCCCGCCTCGCAATCTGGTTTGAATTCCCCCACCTTCGAAACAAGTTTTGTTTTTCTTTGATGCCCCGTTGACGTCAGCTGGGATTTTTGGCAGAATTGTTGTGACTCTACCCCCCCCCCCCCTTTGTGTGTTCCCGCCACAACAGTGTTCAATTAAGTCAGTCGAAAAGGCAGTTCGGGTTACAACGCCGCAGCTTTCAGGGCGGCGCTCTATGCGTTGCCGCTCGTCTCGGTGCGCAAGACGTGCTGGAAAAATCTAGAGCTCCATCATCGCAAGTCCCTGCGCGTGTGCCTCGGCCTGCCCAAAAACTAGCAGTGCGCCGCAACGCTGGCCGAGGCAGGAGCGCGGCCGCTTGAGCTGGAAACAGCGCGCAGGGCCCTGAAAAACATCGACCGGCTTCACCGCGCACCGGACGGCGGCTCGCTGCTGCAGCGTACGCGCTCGCACCCACGCTCACGAATGGGCGCGGCGCTGGTCCAGTATGAGCAATTGACTCAAAGCCCACCCCCCTACGGCTCCTGCGCGCCCTGGCCTGCTGCCTCGGAAGGACAGCGAGAGATCGACAGCATCGCGGGAAAGCGGAGCACACCCCTCTGTGCTGTGCAGTAGCTGTCCAGAGCCGTCGTACACGAGGAGTTCCACGACCATCTCCTCGTGTACACCGACGGCTCAGTGGGCCGCGACAGCTGCTCCCTTGCAGTGGCGGCTACCGTCCCCACCCTGCGACTGCACAGCCAGCAACACGCAACCGCTCCTCCACCACGACGGAGTTGATATGGATCCGGCTTGGGCTGGACCTGCTGCTCACCCTCGTCCCTCCGTGCCTTCTTCCCGGCTGACCACCCGTGCACAACCAGTGTTCCACACACTGTAAACAGAAAGGAGTAAAAAGGAAGTAAGCGGTCCACTTGTGCACTCCCTTTCAAAAAACAGATTGCGCGAAATGACGGCTAACTCCCTTTTATACGTGTTTAGAGTGCAGGAAGGGAATGTGCGCAATCCTGCGCCAGCTGAGCGACAGCTGTGGCTGCGTTTTTACATGGAGCCATTTCTCTCGTTTCAGTGCGTTAGCAGTAGAGCTCCCAGTTGCCACCAGCCACGTTTGGCAGTTGGCAAAGTGGAGAGGGAAGTTCCATTCTCTAATTTCACATGAGACGGGGGGGGGGGGCAAGAGGAAAGACGAAGAAAGGTTTGGAGCCTACGGGAGGCGTGTGGAAAAGTTGTCTCTCTCTACTTTCAGGGCAAGAGTGACAGAGAGTTGGGAAAGGGAAGACGAAAAGAGGATGGGGATGACGGTTGGCGAATGGGGACCTTGAACAAATGTCTCTGTCTCACTCATTCGCTGCACGAAGAGAACACAAACACAAGTAAGATAACCCAAGCGGAACACACCAAATGCTAACGCATTTGTGCCGCATCATTTCCATTGATCACCACTAATTTTCTTCCAGCACCGATGAGGAGACGGCGTTTCTCCGTTTGAGAAAATAGGCGGCGGTCTTCGTGTGGGCGGCCAGTTCACAATGTGATTTGAGAGTGAGACTCGTGTATGAGATGGACGATGCATGATTTACTTCAGTGTATTCCGTATGCGCGGTTGTGGGCGGGATGCGGGAGAGACTGCATGCATTTTTGCGTTCATTATCCTGAGAGGCGGCTTGCTTCCTCCGGCCATGGTCGTTTCTCGGCGGCGTCTTTTTTCACGTTCCGGTCACGCCAGCAAGGTTTTGGGAGAGCGCAGTGCAACTTGAGATCATACTCTGTCATTTCAGCATATGAAGATTGGAATTTGGCTGCCTGATCGGCTTAATATCAAGCCAGCTTAAAGGGGCTCTGAAACGCCTTCCGAGGAAAGCACATTAACTCACTTAATCACTGCACTGTGTTGTCATGAAAACCGGAGCCAAATAATACTCTTCTACACGCAGCAGAGGACCCACAATCGCGCGTCAAAGTTGGCGAGCCCTTCCCAGCTACTTTTTCATGCTCGCACCCTCATCCGTCCCCCGCATCTGCGTAGACAAGGTGAGAGGTGGCCATTGGTTAGATTCTTTCAGATCTCAGGCAGCTACCGTGGCCGCGGCCAATAACCCGCGTATCTCCGGTGGGTCGGGAGGCTCCGCTCCCAGACGATGGTCGGCGAAGGAGCGCCTACCTTCCAGCGCGCAAAAAGTTACGAGAGGAAAGAGAAAGGCGCGAAGACACTGATATTCAAAATATAACTACAGATAACTCAGCTTCTACAAAGCGCACTAAAAAAATCCTTGCTGGGCAGTATTCGCGAAGCAGCGTGCTTCAATATCCCAGGCATGCCGCACCATTATTAGAGCCGCCTTCACAGCCCCTTTACTGTCGAGCCGCATACACCAAGTCTGGATTAGTGCATGCGGATGGGCCTCTCCGTATATAAATGGACACTAGACAACTCCATACAGTTTTTGTTCTCAGTAAACATCAATTCTCGGACTCTTTCTGGCTATGTTCATGTTTGTTGGAAAAGAAAAGGCTGTGACGACCCCCATAATGCGCAGGTCCACACGGGACGGAGAGGCAAAGAGCCACCGTATGGCTCAGTTTAAACAAACAGATATATTAAATAATTATGCATGATTATGATTATACATCAGAGGCTGGGGTGTCCGAGCTTACGTGCCGACGACTTCATGGGGACGATGGAGGGGCTCCGGAGTTGAGCTCGAACGGTTGCTGGCAGAAGCTGCACGCCGTCGGGCTTCGGCGCTGAAGGCCCCCTTGGCGAACGATGTCGTCCTGAGCGTTCCCTCTTCCGTACTCCTTGTCGATTTTTATATCCTCTTATCCCCACATTCCCTAGGGTGAGGACGCCCACGCCGGAGTGGGAGGTGCCTAGGGCTTTCACTTCGGCGCACAAACACACCACCGCACTTATGGTCTCGCCCCCGTCACGTGTTGGGTCCGAGGGAAAGAAGGTTGTCGTGGAGGTAGCGTCGGCGGTGGTAGACGGTCTCTGGCCCGCTGACGGTTCCCGCGGGTCACCGACCTCCGTTCTCCATCAAATGACACTCGCCACTCAAGGCCGGGACGCGAGGTCACTAAAAGGCCGGGAAAGTGGTCCCTTGTCCTGGGATGTGCTCGGGAGGGTTGGTGATGATGCCCGCCGTCTTGTCACGGGGCCAGGCCCGCCGAAACGAGGCCCCTTTGTCCCCGGCACGGTCACGGCAATTGGGGAAGATAACGCCCGTCTCCCCGCGGCGGCGGCAGCGTTCGACACGTGCCGACACTATGGAAAGGGGGTCCGGTTGTGCTTAAACCCCTTCGTTTTGGTCGTTCACTCTCAACGAGTATGGCTCGGTAATTGGACGCAGCTGTCACCTGGGTCTTTTCCGTGCGGTCCATGGCGGCAGGCCCGAAAGCAATCCCACTCAAGTTGCTTGCAGCCATATACAGTAGAAACATGTGTGCTGGCTGCTTCCAAAACGAGACTGGCTGTCGCCGATCTCCTCTCTTCCAGCTGAATTGTTTTCCCTTGAGTGCTTTCGCCGCCACTGGGGGCGCCGTCTACGCCGCGCCGTCGAACGCGGACCCTCGTAGCACACACAAGGAACGTCACACTCGCTCACCCCCCAGATGAATGTTCTCCGAACATTTGAGTCCATGCAGCTCCCCTTCGCTTTCTGAATCGCCTCGCACAGTGCGTCCGACAAAACACTTTTCGCTGCACTCAACACCACTGCACAACACCATATGCCTCAGCTGTCATAACTGGCGTCTCCGGGGGCAGCACTGATCTTCTTTTACAGATAAACATGAAACTCAGCACCCAAGCCTCTCCTTTCTAGTCCAAACTGGACGAAATAAATTTACCACAGTTACAAAGGAGCTCCCACTTCTAGCACGATCACGGCACAGACAAAAATATAGATAACGAAAGGAAGTAGGGCAGGTTCTGCATGCGCTCCGCATGCTCTCCTGTGAAGGTGTTACTTAATGACAGAAAGGTTTAACTACCAACTCCGATATCTTAACACATAAGCACATATCAATGTTATGAGCTGCGGCATTACACAATTTTAACCAGTTCACAACTCCGCTCTGTTTACGCCATTAGTACGACTTAGCTTTCCGATTTCGCAGCGGATATCGGCCTTCATGAGTCATACCAAGCAAGTCTGTGACCCTTTGTCTGCTTTGAGACTCGCGAGGGCTCGTGGCAGGAGCCTCTCCTGGCGTTATCTGTGCGGCAACCTCGCGCGCTTCTTCTTCTTCTAGCAATGCATGAAGTAAATCCGGTGGCATTCCGGCCGTCACCTCTGGCGCCTGCCGAACAAATGCAGGAGAGGGCGTTTCTTGCGAACTATCTGCGCGCTCCGCTTCACTTCTGTCCCCATCAAAATCCGCGCTTTCCCTTTCCTCATTTCGTGAATAATGAACCGGTGCCGACTTGAGGCGATTTGCGTGTATCCTTATCAAGCGCCGGTTCACGTCTCGGACTCTGAAGTTTATCGGAGAAAGCTTCTCGACAACCTCGCACGGTCCTCTCCACTTCGTCTGGAACTTACGAGCTAGCCCGATCTGCCTTTGGCAGTTTTAAATGTACACGCTGTCCCCCACATCAAACGGCACGTCTCTAGCACTGCGATCGTGCACCTCCTTCCTGCGCTTCGCCGCTTTCTTTAAGGCCTCCTTTGCGATGTCCCTCGCCACTTGCAAGTGCGATTCTAGCTCAACCTTATAGTCGTCCAGTGAAGCGTATGGGACACGACGGGGGCCCTCTGGCACTTCACTAGGCTGGTCCGGGTCTCGGCCGTAGAGAAGAAAGAATGGCGATTCGCCCGTGCTCTCGTGTGCTGCGGAATTGTACGCAAACATTGCATACGGGAGCCACAAGTCCCAGTCCCGCTGGTCGCACGAAACAAAATGCGACAGGAACCCGGCCACGGTTTGGTTCAGTCGCTCCACCGCGCCGTTGCAAGCCGGATGGTACGGTGTTGTCTGCTTCTTAGCGATCTTAAGCAGCTCGCAAACTCTCCTCATTAGCTGCGACACGAAGTTTGTTCCCCGATCTGTCAAGAGTTGCCTCGGGGGTTCATGTCGGAGCACGATCTGTTCGACAAATGCTCTTGCAACCGTGTCTGCCTTCTGATCTGGGAGTGCTACCGCTTCCGCGTATTTTGAAAGGTGATCGACAAATACTAAAATGTACCTGTTTCCGGAAGTGGTCGTGGGCAATGGGCCCATTATGTCCATACCTGTCCGCTCGAAGGGAGCCGAAACCTCAGGGAACGGCAGAATTGGAGCTGTTATTCGTCCCTTGGGTGTTTTTCTTCCGAGAAAGGAATGACACTTCGCACAGTAATCTCTAACATCCTGTCGCATGCCACTCCAAAAGTACAAACACTCCACACGCCTGCGTGTCTTCGCTACGCCAAAATGACCGGCGCATGGCGCATCGTGAAACGCGCGAAGAACCCTTTCTGACCACGACCGAGGTATGACGACTCTCTCCCAAGCGGTTTTCTCTGGTCTCCCTTTCCTGGTTGGCCTCGTGCGCCGACACAGGGTGCCGTCTTTGCCAATGAAATAACCTAGCTGTTCGGGGTGAGATGGTGCGCCCTCTAAGCTTTCGATTATTCGCTTCAGGTCAGGATCTTTGCACTGCTCTGTGCGTAATTCGGCTGGGTCGACTACGGGGACAAACTCATCTATAGCTGCCACGGCAGCTGTGCGGCTGAGTGCATCAGCATTCAGATGTGTCTTTCCTGACTTGTGCTCCACTTCAAAGCAGTATTCCTGCAGGTGTAGATTCCATCTAGCGAGTCGCGAGCTAGGGTTCCTGACACTCATCACCCATTTCAGAGGATGGCAGTCTGTGACTAGCTTGAATTTGCGGCCGTAAAGGTAGCATCTGAAGTGCTTTACTGCCCAGACAACGGCGAGGCACTCCCTTTCCGTAGCTCCGTACTTTTGCTCTGTGGGGCTCAGCTGTCGGCTAGCAAAAGCAACGGGATGTTCTTTGCCCTCGATAACCTGAGATAGCACGGCACCAACTGCGAACTTTGACGCATCTGTGGCCATAACGAAGGGCAAATTAAAATCCGGGTGGCGCAACAGCGGTGCACTCATTAGCTTCCTTTTCAGGGCCCCAAAAGCATCCTCCACGTTTTCGTCCCAGCGAAAGGCGACATTTTTGGCTATTAAGGCGGTGAGTGGCTTAGCGAGCTTGGCGAACTCCTCTATGTGCCTTCGGTAGTAACCGATCAGGCCGAGAAACTGCCGGACCTGGCGGACGCTAGTCGGGGATGGAAAATCCGAGACACCCCTTAGTTTCTCAGGGTCCAGTCGCACGCCGTCAGCTGAAACAACGTGCCCGAGGTATTTCACCTCGTTTTTGAGGAATTGGCACTTAGAGGGCTTCAGCTTGAGACCCGCTCCTCTTAGTCGCACCAAAACCTGCTCAATATCGCGCAAATGGTTCTCAAAACTGTCACTGTATATGATTATGTCATCCATATACACGAAGCACAGCCTCCCCAGAAGACCTGCCAGGATAACATCAGCGGTGGGCGCGGCGGAACCAGCGTAGGCATGTGGTCTCACAAGCTTCTCTTCTGCCTTCTGCAGGTTTTCTTGCCCAGTTCTACCGCATCAACGACTGCAGTAAATGGATCAGCAATCGACACGTGTTCTCTGGCTGCACCGTCACCTTTGGAGCCTCTTCCTTTTGATTGTCCATTCCCGCGTGACATCAAGCCTGGAACGCCACCTAGCCACCACGTGACCTTGTCCGAATCGCCTTTAAAAGAACGTCAACAGGAATTTGTCTTCAGTGGGCGCGGCGGAACCAGCGTAGGCATGTGGTCTCACAAGCTTCTCTTCTGCCTTCTGCAGGTTTTCTTGCCCAGTTCTACCGCATCAACGATTGCAGTAAATGAATCAGCAATCGACACGTGTTCTCTGGCTGCACCGTCACCTTTGGAGCCTCTTCCTTTTGATTGTCCATTCCCGCGTGACATCAAGCCTGGAACGCCACCTAGCCACCACTTGACCTTGTCCGAATCGCCTTTAAAAGAACGTCAACAGGAATTTGTCTTCAGTGGGCGCGGCGGAACCAGCGTAGGCATGTGGTCTCACAAGCTTCTCTTCTGCCTTCTGCAGGTTGGTACCGATTACTGTTCTGTTAAAAGTGATTGCCGCTGCCCTCTGGTCCTGCCGTGCCCACAGCAGTTCGTTGAAATTGCCTACAATGCTTTTTGTATGTGCAAACTGCTCCTATGTGGAGACGTTGAAACTAATCCCGGTCCGGATACTAGTGAAATGCTGAAAGAATTACTTAAAGGGCAAAAGGGCCTAGCCACTGAAGTGACTGCTTTGAGAGAGCAACAGAGCAATATGGAAAAACTCATGAATGATATGAGACTAAGGTTTACAGCCTTGGAGAAGCAGGCAAACAGGATTGACACTCTAGAACAAACAATATATGAACTCCAGGCGAAAATAACTGATTTAGAAGACAGGAGCCGCCGCTCAAACCTTATTGTTTTTGGAGTAAAAGAGGAACCCGGGGAATCTGAGGCTGAATTGAAAAAGAAGGTTCTAACTGAAGTTTTTGCAGAAAAGCTTAACGTATCTTGCAGTTCTGTGGGCAGAATACACAGGCTGGGCAAAAAGGCAACAAACCGCCCTGTAATTGTGTTCTTCCAGGACTATAACGAAAAGCAAGAACTCTTTAAAAACTGCAATAATCTAAAAGGCAGTAATATTTCAATACAGAACGATTATTCACGAAACACAATTAGGAAGCGTAAACTACTGTGGGACAGCGCAAAAACAGAAAGGAATGAAGGAAAAAAAGTCAGCTTGATAAATGACAAGCTGCGAATCGAAAAAATGCTTTACACCTGGGATGACAGCGATAACAGCAGAGTTCAACTCGATGATAAAAACAGTTATCAAAGCAAAGACTGACTTTCACAACCTCGTGTTAAGGAATTTCGCTTACTTAATATAAATGCACGTAGTATTGTAAATAAATCAGAGGCATTGGAGGCTATCTTGTTGATTCACAATCCACACGCCGTAGTTATAACCGAGACTTGGCTGAGAGATGATATTGATGATGAAACTGTTTTCACCCGCTCTTATCAAGTTTTTCGCCGTGATAGAGCAACACGTGGAGAGGGAGTTGCGGTCCTGGTGAATCAAAACACAGAGGCACACACGTTGCAGCAAATAGCTAACCATGAAAGTGTGACCTTAAAACTGTCGTACGGGGGTGGATCGTTTGTGCTTTTTGCTGTATACAGACCACCTGATTCACCACCTCAATATTTATGTGATCTGGCCGATCACATGTCTAAATTTCGCCGTGATAAAATATATCTTGTCCGTGATTTTAATCTCCCAAATATTGACTGGAATAGTCCCTTCCCTAGTACAAACAATGACATAAATGCTTCATACATGTGTGATATTATGCTTATTCATAATTTGCAACAGGGAGTTAAGCACCCAACGCGCATACACGGTGAAGCTGCATCTATTCTCGACCTCGTCTTTCTCAGCCAAGAAACAGAACGTTTTACTGTTTCAGTTGAAACTGGGTTATCTGATCATTGCATGGTGGTTTTTACTTGTCCCATTCAACAAAATGTCGACAGTGAGCCTGCAAAAATTATTTCCGTGAAAAACTTCTCCAGAGCTAATGATGAAAGTGTGTTAGACTACTTCAGCTTACACCTTGACATGTTTCGAGGAACTAATGTTGATGAACTCTGGAATAAATTTAAAGAAATCTGTACGTGCTGCATTGATAATTACATTCCTAATAGAACAAAGAAATCATGTAAAAAAAACTCCTTGGATCACGCGAGAAATAATACATTTGAAAAGAAAAATCAAATGTCTGAAGCGTGGGGGTGCCTGTCGAAATATAGTTAAAATACATCAGGCTAACTTCACAAGCGTTTTGCGCCAGGCTAAACAAAATTACTTTCAGTATAGCCTGCCATATTTTCGTCGTGACTCACCACATAAGTTCTGGAAATTTTTATCGAAAAAGAAAAAAACAATTACGCGCATTTCATGTCAAGGTGTCCAGCTTGCTGATAAATCGCAAATCTCTGAGGCATTCAATAAGTATTTTCAGAGTGTGTTTTCCCATCATGGTTTATTTGTTCACCCCAGTACCACGTCTCCCAACACGACCTCCGACATTGTTTCTTCATCTGGCGTATTCTCCATGCTACTCAACCTCAAAACTAAAGCGTCCGCTGGACCTGACGGGATACCAAATATTTTTTTGCGCCGTTACGCAGAAGCCATCACAGAATTCCTGGTTGTTATTTTCCGCAAATCATTTGAAACAGGAAACATTACTTCCGACTGGAGGAAAGCGCGGATTGTGCCCGTGCTGAAAAAGAGTGATCCTGCCTTGATTGCTAATTATCGTCCCATATCAATAACTTCCACATGTTGCAAACTTGCTGAGCATATCATAGCTAACTACATAACTACATTTCTAAACGATAACAAGGTACTTACCCCCCATCAGCACGGGTTTCGAAAAGGCTTTTCCACTGTCACTCAGCTAACTTCTGTCATTCATACTTTCGCAAGTGTACTAAATAGCGCTGGTCAAATGGATGTTATTTTTTTAGACTTCAGCAAAGCCTTTGATGTTATTTCTCATGCCAAACTAATTTACAAACTTGAACTTATTGGTCTTCCTAATTTCATAATTCGTTGGATTTCCTCATACCTTTCTCACCGCACACAATTTGTTTGTATTGATGATTGCAATTCAAACCACCTGCCGGTCACTTCAGGCGTCCCACAGGGAAGCGTCCTCGGACCTCTCCTCTTTTTGATATATATCAATGACATTACTAACGTTATAACTACCCCTGTTCAAATTAGATTATTTGCAGATGACTGCGTTTTATTTCACCAAATTACTTGCCAAGATGATCAAGTTTTACTAAACTCCAATCTTCAGAACATACACACATGGTGTAATAAATGGGACATGAAGCTAAATTTAGAGAAAACAGTATACATGACGATAACTAACAAAAAGGCTTCCTTCTCATTTCCTTACAATATTTCATCTCACCTTCTGACCGAAGTCAGCGAGTACAAGTATCTAGGAGTTACAATAACGAAAAACCTTAACTGGAATAAACATGTATCAAACGTATGCTCCTCAGCCTTTCGTAAACTCTGCTTTCTTAGACATAAACTAAAACTTGCCCCACCTGAACTTAAAAAATTAACCTACTTTTCAATAATAAGGCCATCACTAGAATATGCGTGCACCGTCTGGGATCCCTACACTAAACGTAGCATCGAGGCCCTTGAAATGATTCAACGCAAAGCCGTCCATTTTATTTTTTCAAAGTATCGTGTAACTGACTCACCAACGACACTCATGCAAACTCACGGTATTGAAACATTACAGCTGCGCCGGAAAATTCAAAGACAAACTACTTTTCTTACTAAAAAACCATAAGCTGTCTATGAATGCAGACCCTTTCCTTAAACCTGACACTACGCGCCAAACACGAAATCATCATACACAATCATTAACCCCTTACAGTGCTAGGATTAACGCCTTTAAATACTCATTTTTTCCACGCACCATTGAGGAGTGGAACAGGTGTTCGCCAGATCTCTTAACCAGAGCTGATTCTTTTGACTCAATGTTTTCTTCACAGCATTGAATATGAGAGCCGTTTCTGCGTTCACTTTTTGTATTTTGCATCTGAGCCTTGTATTTATTGCTGTATTTTGTGTCACAACTTGTATTTAACATTTTTTCAATTTTGCTAAACCTGTTCTTTTTTGCATATATTATGTACTCGCCCCTCCTGCTTGGGCCTACTGTAGGCCTGCAGTATGTTCTAAATAAATAAATAAAATAAATAGACACCAGGGCTGTTGGCCAGACCCATCGGCATTCTTTTCCATTCATAGTTCCCTGAGGGCGTGTTGAATGCTGTTTTCTCGGCATCTGCCGGATCCATTGCTATCTGCCAGAATCCCGCCGCCATGTCCACTACCGTGAAGTACCTGGCAAAGCCCAGCTGAGAAAGCGTCTCCTGTATATTGGGGATGGGGTATGGATCGATGCGAGTTACGGCATTTAGTTTGCGGTAGTCCACTACCAATCGATACGAGCCATCTGGCTTTTCCACCAATAGTGCTGGTGCTCCCCAGGGTGACTTTGAGTGTTCGACAATGCCGCGATCAATCAGGTCCTGCACCTGCCGCTCCATCTCCTCACGTTGGGAGTAAGGAATCCTGTACGCACGCTGGTAAACGGGCGATGAAGTGCCGGTTTCTATCCTGTGCTTTATAACGCCACAGCAGCCCAAATCCAGGTTGGACGCGGCGAATACCTCCGAGTAGTCGTTCAGCAAACCAGCCAGAGCCTCCCTCTCCCTGGATTTTACGTGAGAAAGATCGAACGACGCCTTTGGAGCAGCCGAAGGACTAGCATGCTCTACAGTTGCGAGTACCGTATCGGTGGGCTCACGTTTATCTATCGCAGAGGTGAAGAAAGCCAATGTTTTGTTCTTGGGAAGGCTCAGTGGCTGCTGGCTACAGTTAACCACCCGTAGGGGCACTCTGTGGGCGTCATTAACTGTCACGAGGCACGCGGCTGCCTTCAGGCCATTGCTGAGAGAGTCGACCGGCTCAAGCACTCCCACGGCGCCGCTCTCTACATCTGAAGGCACACACGCGTACAAAATGTGCTCCGACCAAGGAAGGACGACCGCCTCATCGACCAGCTTGACGGCAACCCGCGAATATACCTTCTCCAATGATCCCACTGTTTGACGGGTGTCAATATCGGTAATGCGAATCTCAGCCCCTCTCTTGTTCAAAAACGAACTTTTGAGCCACCCGCATTAACCTCTTCCTCAGAGAATGAGACTACTACCTTCCCTTTTCTCAAAAAATCCTGCCCTAATATATCTGACACTCCGTTTGGCAGAGACACCGTGTCCGGGCATACGTATCAGGGGTGCTCCAATGCAATTCCGCCGAGAGAGAAGTGTAACCGGTACAGTCCACTTATGCCAAGAGGATCCCCCGTTATGCCTACAAATTTGGTTGCCATACCACCAGACGCTTCCAACACCTCACGGTCCCCCTTCCTTCGAAGCGTGTTAAAACTGCTCTCCTTAAGCAATGTCACCTTTGACCCCGTATCTATCAACAATTCCATGCAACAACCATTTAACTTGCAACGCACAACAGGGCATGCCTCGTCGGCCACACAAACCACCACCACCTCATCATCCACTGCTCCCTCCCCACGCTCCTCAGCATGAAGAGGACTATCTAGTTTTTTGTCTCGGTATCTGGAGCCCCGCTGTAGGCTTGCTTAGGGCGTGTCTCGCCTGCTTCTCTTTGTGGCTCCCCACGGCGCACGTTTTGGCAGAACCTGGCGATGTGTCCACGACCCTGGCAAGCGAAGCATACGATTTCTTCAAAATCTCGCATACCGCGCCTGTAGCTTTGTGGCGGTCTCCGGTTTCCAGCGAATGGGCGCTGTTGAGCGCGCGCTTCAACCTGGCGTTCCACCTGCTGAGATAGCAGCTGTTCTAAGCGATCTAACCGCTCTGTCAAGAGAGCAACCTCAGAGTTGAGCACCGCTCTCTCTATGACGCGTACTCTCGCTGCGGCTGTCGTTAACGCCTCATTTCGTTCCTCATCCAATGCGGCCGCCACGGCTTGGTCGAAATTGCTCGGCTTGCGCGAGAGCACGAACCGGCGCACGGGGTCTTGCAGACCAGCCACGAACAAAGCGGTCATTTCCTCTTTAAGTAGATCCTCCGCGTATTTCTTCTTTAGCTGGTCTCCTTCCTCCTCCCTGCTTAACGTATCGCGTGCTAGGCGCTGAAGCCGCGACGCAAACGTTCGCACGTCCTCCCCTACCATCTGTCCGGCGTCACGGAACCTCTGTACCCGCACGTGACGTGGTTCAGTGTCGAAATGCTCAAACGCGAGCTTCTTAAATTCCGCAAATGATTTTGTGGATTTTACTTTTTCGTCTCGCCATGCAAAATCATGAGCAGCTCCTGCCATCTTACACCTCGCCATTCCCAGCATTTGAGCATCGGACCATCCCCCCATTTTCCAATCTCTTCTAGCATGGAAAAGAAATCGCAGATTGGAACCCCTGTCTTATCTCCCGTAAACGTCGGAATGACGCTTCCTAATGCCAGCATGCTTCCTCCGAGCGACGGCGGTGGAGTGGGAGCTCCCTCAAATACAGACATTTTTTTTCGCTCAAGCCCTAAGGTGCCTCAAGCCTCTCAAATGGGGGTAAAAGTCCCACAGTTAGTCCCGTGATTCCCTTTTGATTACAATTTTGAAGTCATGAATGTCGCAGCATTCAGAGGACATTTGCTTTTGAGACCCCACTTCTGACACCAGTGTGACGACCCCCCATAATGCGCAGGTCCACACGGGACGGAGAGGCAAAGAGCCACCGTATGGCTCAGTTTAAACAAACAGATATATTCAATAATTATGCATGATTATGATTACACATCAGAGGCTGGGGTGTCCGAGCTTAAGTGCCGACGACTTCATGGGGACGATGGAGGGGCTCCGGAGTTGAGCTCGAACGGTTGCTGGCAGAAGCTGCACGCCGTCGGGCTTCGGCGCTGAAGGCCCCCTTGGCGAACAATGTCGTCCTGAGCGTTCCCTCTTCCGTACTCCTTGTCGATTTTTATATCCTCTTATCCCCACATTCCCTAGGGTGAGGACGCCCACGCCGGAGTGGGAGGGGCCTAGGGCTTTCACTTGGGCGCACAAACACACCACCGCACGTATGGTCTCGCCCACGTCACGTGTTGGGTCCGAGGGAAAGAAGGTTGTCGTCGAGGTAGCGTCGGCGGTGGTAGACGGTCTCTGGCCCGCTGACGGTTCCCGCGGGTCACCGACCTCCGTTCTCCATCAAATGACACTCGCCACTCAAGGCCGGAACGCGAGGTCACTAAAAGGCCGGGAAAGTGGTCCCTTGTCCTGGGATGTGCTCGGGAGGGTTGGTGATGATGCCCGCCGTCTTGTCACGGGGCCAGGCCCGCCGAAACGAGGCCCCTTTGTCCCCGGCACGGTCACGGCAATTGGGGAAGATAACGCCCGTCTCCCCGCGGCGGCGGCGGCGGCGTTCGACACGTGCCGACACTATGGAAAGGGGGTCCGGTTGTGCTTAAACCCCTTCGTTTTGGTCGTTCACTCTCAACGAGTATGGCTCGGTAATTGGACGCAGCTGTCACCTGGGTCTTTTCCGTGCGGTCCATGGCGGCAGGCCCGAAAGCAATCCCACTCAAGTTGCTTGCAGCCATATACAGTAGAAACATGTGTGCTGGCTGCTTCCAAAACGAGACCGGCTGTCGCCGATCTCCTCTATTCCAGCTGAATTGTTTTCCCTTGAGTGCTTGCGCCGCCACTGGGGGCTCCGTCTACGCCGCGCCGTCGAACGCGGACCCTCGTAGCACACACAAGGAACGTCACAAGGCACATCAATTCTTGTGAAAATTAAAGCTAAATATTTTTCGCCACTTCAATCAACCTGGTATAGCATCAGTACCGAAAATGACACGATGATCATTGTGCATGTCGATGACGGTGCAATCTTGATGCAGAGGTCGGCGCTCAAAATGCTGTCTTGGTGTCACAGCACTTCAGATGCGAAAGCGACAGGCGACGGCAATAAGTGTACATTTTTATTTGGTTTGTATAGCTTATAAAAGCTGCGCTCTCAGGGACAGCATGCTATTTGTCTTTAAAACGCAATCATCTATCGATGCAGGCTGACTTCTGTTTGTTTTCCGTGTCCCTCTACCACAATTATGTTCACAGTCCAGTGGTGTGACAGGACAGTACTCTGCGCAATGCTTTTCTTTAACTTCTTTAGGCGAAAAAAGGAGTGGATAAATGGGCAAGTGGTGTAAGTTTCTTTCGAATAATTTCTCTCTCGTAAGAGAGGAAGGGCATGCTTTGTGAACTAAATTTATTGTTTTAATGTTCTTTTATTCGTTTTCGCGATTCCAAAACTGTTCCGATTCAATGACCTGAGTTCTCTTTTTTTTTATTCGAGAAATGTGCCATGAGGCAGAAGTTGAAAAAAGAGAAAGGAATGCGCGAGACAGAAAGTTAAAAGAACGAATGAAGACCTGTTGCGCCGAGGAAGTCGCAGAGGTTGCCGATGGAATGATTGTTCGTAGTTTAATTCACATAGTCATGTTCGCGGTTCCACCACAGGCCCACCTTCCTCAGGAGCCGTTTTCTAACAGCAGCCGTCGCTCGGCACGTCCACAAGTGCCGCACTAATAAATATCCGGAGCAGTGCCACAGTGAAGACACCTGTCAGTTGCTGGCAGATATTTTGAGCCCCACCTATGAGGAACAGATGATGTCAAAGCCGCCGCTACGCGAATCCGGTGAACAGATACCTCCCCCTGCCAAGGAAGACAGCGGAGGAGTGGGTGAGAACACGCAGGAATTAGAGCGCCTGTTCGCTAGCGCAGAACTTCAAAATCGAAAACATGGGACAAGAACGGATCCGAGGGAAGAGGGGAAGGTTGCGGGTCGTCTGATATGTGAGGGCGTCATAGCATCGGCTTGAATGTTATGTCGACCCTGAGCATGGCTGCGAATCCAGCGTATGAGCACCGGACATGGGTACATTGCGCAGAGCCCATGAATTGATTGTGTAATCTGGAATGTGCGTCGAAGAGCCTTAAGCTGTTTTAACGGCGGCACGAGAGTTGGTGTAAATATGAACTGTATTGAATGTGGGAACGAGCGGAAGGAAAGCAATGGCATTATAAAGGCTTGAAGTTCCAATACCAGTTGAGTGCACGTATCCGCGGTATGCGTCGCTCGAGAGTTGAGATGCAAAAGGGAGAGACTATACACATCAGTAACTACCCCTCTTTGCCGTATGTGATGGATACGTGTCCAATATGCACCCTTCAGGCAGACACCCCGGCTGATACCGGCGGGGAAACAGTGCGGCGATTGTCTGTGAGCTGGCAGTATGACCACGGAGGAAGTGTCTTGAAACTGTGAAGTTAGAGAGACTTTTCGAGCTCTCTTTGCCACCCGTTGGTCGATGAGTTCACTGAGTGTATTAAGTTGGACGAACTCCTCTAGCACAGGTATAGGTGTTAAACGAGGCAGATATGTTATGGCGCGCATAGCCTCACGATTGATAGCTTAAAGGGAGTCCCACTCCCTGCCGGTGAGACATTAAAATTCTGCCTGATATACTATCCGTGGCTGAAGGATAGAGCGCACAAGCTGGCGGGCCGTATGAGTACGTGCGCCACCACAGCGCATAGCTATGCGACGAATGAGACCCAGAGTAGCGTGAGCCGATTTACGGGTGGCTGTCAGCCACGGGGTGCCAGTCCCAGATATATGAAGGAGAAGGCCAAGAATACGAACACTTTCTACCTCAGGAATCGGAGAATTATCTATCGCAAAATTTAAAGTTGGAGCTTTCCCTAAGCCAGCTTTATTTCCAATGCGAATGAAACATGATTTAGTAGGAGACAGTGTTAGACCCAGAGGAGGGAGGCGAGATGTCAGTACATCAAGCGCGGGTTGGAGGACCGACTGATGGATTGATACATCTGGATATGAAAGCTGCACAAGGTTATATTAACGTCATACGCAAGCACACTGAGAGAAGGGATAGAATGGGTAGGGCGAGATTCGAGCCCTGGGGTACTCCTCTATTGGAAGCGAAGTTATCAAAGGGCTTTCCGTGTACACGCACACTGAAGGATCGATTTGCTAAAAAGGCGTGAATGGAGAGGAGAAACCGATGAGGGAGACAAAGGCAGAGTGAAGGATGTTATCAAATGCCGTTGTTATGTCTGTGGCGATTAAGGTTCGAACAAGCTCACTCTGCGGAGACTGGTAAAGCACATCAGTAGCCAAAGTATCAAGGCCGTCCTCCGTTCCAATTTGTGGGCGGAAACAAATTTGGGGATCTGGGTAACAATCATGGGATTCCAGCCACCATGACAACCGTGCGGCGAGAATGTTTTCATAAAGCTTGCAGGTGGTAGGCGTGAGGGAAACTGAAGGAAGGGCCGAGGAAGATACTGGAGGCTGACCTGACTTGGGTATTGGAACCACAGTAGGATGCTTCCACTCTCCCGTCATGACGCCAGAATGCCACACTTCGTAGAAAGTATCACGTAGGGTTTGCAATGTCGCCCATTCCAAGTTGCGGATTAAGGATTTATGTATGCCGTCGAATCCGGGAGTAGTGGTAGCTTTTAGGTGTTCAATGGAGGCTAGCTCCTCTGCCATGGTTAGGTCAGAAGTAATCCCATCGGGGGGCTCTGCAAAGGATAAGTCGGGAGGAGACGTAAAGGTGCAGACATGGTGTGGAGAAAACTGACGGGCCACTTGTGCAAATGTATCCTCATTCACATTAAGCGCGAGGCGAATGCCCTCTGTGTAATCAGCAACCTGAGGAGGGCGCTGCATGGCGCGAAACAGTCTCCAAAGATCTCGACTGCCCTGCGTAGAAGACAGGCGGGCACACCATGCAGCCCAGCTTTGCCTGCCTAGCCGCTTCGCATAGCGCCAGGCACGTGCGGTAGCGCGGTGAAGAGTGGGAAGAGCCGATGTGTTATCGGGGTGTCGAGTAGCATAAAGATCCGCCTGGCGACGAAGAGCCAACACAGATTCAGGAGGTGTACGTCCGGGTTTGGGTCTCCTTCATTTACAGCAGTAGTAATAGTGTGTGTCGCGAAAACAGCAGAGAGAGTAAACAGTGCTGAAGACGGGTTGAATGTAGATAAACGTACTTTGTCTGCGCGTACAGAGTCCCATAATGTTATGCGTACGCTGCGTCGTATTTTCTGTAGAGGCCTAGGAGTGAGGGAGATAAAAATGGGGCTGTGATCACTACCTCAAGTGTCTGAATCAAGAGACCAATCGGGGTGACCGGGGCCTAGCCACCAAGTCAAATCAGGGGAATACGGGCCAATTCTTGGGTGGGTAGAGGTATTCGGGTGGTTTAAAAGTTGAAAGGAATGATGTCAAAAGCTGCCTTGGATGTGTGCGTCACTAGAGAAATCCGATGGGTAACCCCCCGAGGTATGTGCGCCCTTGAAATCTCCGCCAACTAGAATAGAGATACCTGAGTTGGTAGAAATTATAAAGCGAACCCATCCAAGATTTTGAGATGCGAAACCAATACGGCCAAAAACGAAACTAGAATAAGGGGTGTGCGTGCAGGTTTAACTGGCAGGGTGACAACCTCTTGACGTGTGTTGCACCACCGTGAATGTTCGAGCGGCGTATGCGGAACTGTGAATATAAATTGAAGATTCAGATCTGAGGTCTTGGACTTTTCGGCCATTCCGCATGGCACGTGCTGCAATATCAAGGCGAGCAGAAGAAAACAAGGAAAACGAGACAGCCGCGCTCCTGAGCCACGCGTACTCGTGCCCCTTGGCTGACCCCGCGCCCCAACGGTTCGCCTGGTTGGGCTTTGCCGTTCGAGTCCTGTTACCCAGCGTCTGGCCCCGATGGGCAAAGGCGCCGTCGGCAGAGTCGCTTTCCGTACCTCGAGAAGCTGAGTCCGCCGCCTGGTTTGTCTGTGGCTTCGACGGCGACCGCCGGAATCATTGCACCAGGAGCCACCGCCAGCTGCCCGCGAAGGCTGACCTCAACGGATCATGGGGAGCCAGAAGTCTGGGCGTTCGAGGAAGGCTCCAAAGCGAAAGACGACCCCGAAGAGCGGTCCCAGTGAGCCGAAGCCAAAACAATCCAGGAAGAAGGCAAAGGTGGCCGCGGACGCGGTAGACTCGTCGCCTGGGAAACCGGGCGTAAGCCGCCGGAAGGGTGAACTCCCTCCACCGAAGGAACCCGTCACGCCCAAGGACGAGGCAGCGAAAGTGGGTGCTCGCTCCTCAGGCGAGTCACCATTGCATCAGATGTCCGCCGACGCCAACAGCCGCTCGGCAAAAAAGGCGGCTGATATCCCTGGCATCTCCGCAGGGCAGATGTCAGCCACCACCAAGGGCGGTGCACGCATGCCTAGAACCCACCGCCGGTCGGTTATCAAATCTGGAGGTGAGAAGCGCCACCGGAGCAGGCATCACCAGTCGCAGAGCAGCGGGGGCGGTCGACGCCGCTCCCGATCTCGTCGCCGGTCAAGTGCCGGGTCCTCTAGCAACAGCGCCTCAGGCAAGCGAGGACCCAAGAAGCGTGGCCGTTCTCGCTCAAGGTCTTCAAAGCGCAGCGCCGGCCGGAAGCGCAGGGGGAGTCGCCATCACCGTTCCACGGGTGCGTCTTCGGACAGCGATGCTGGAAACAAAAGCCGGAAGAAAACCCGGCGTCCGAGGTCAGGCAGCCGGAGGAAGCGCGGGGCCACCAAGAATTAGCGGAAGATAACCGCTATCGGGCAGTGTGATCCGAGCTGCAGGGGAGAAACCAATCTGGACAACCACAAGTTCCCTCTAAAAACCAAGCAAGAACCCCGGAACAAGAGCGGACTGATACTGCTAAAAAATTGCTTGAAATGCCCCGAAATGAAGATCTTGGCCTAGAGTGCTGCCAGCGTGGAACAGGCACCGGTATCTCGAGCACCCCGCGAGCAGACGTGCGACAACAGCGGTGATGTTGCACTGAGGAAATCGGATGCCGCGAGGACAATGTAAGCCATGTGGGAGCTCGGGTGATGCTGGCAAAACAAGACCAAAATTTAATCGTTATTATCTTTTAAAGCTAATAAATTACAATTGCCCGGAAACTAGTTTTATTTCTAATATATATGTGCGTTTTATTTGTTGGCATCAGAATTTCGGAAATTCTGTGGGCCAACTAAGTGAGAAAGCATCGCTTTCACTCGTCTTTGCTTCAACTCTCGAATTTTTCAGCATGGGCATTTTCTGCTTTCATTGTGATAGTTTTGCATAATTAATGCTGCATATATGATGCACTGTGCGTCGTGCTTTTATCGAAGATATTACTGCATGTTGTAAGCAGGACCGCTTGGGGCGTTTACTGCGTCAGGAAATTAACAAACAAATCGCAGCACAATCCAGAATAAGAAAAATTAATTTATTGGTAACCGGTTTATGTAGCACCATCATTAAGGTCGTAAAGTTATTCACCAAGCTGAGCGTCCCCTTCCCTTCACCAGAACTTCGGATATGTCCGGAATAGAGACAAACTCCACGTGGGGTAGACCTCCACAATATGCGAATCTTCAGCCATGGCGACCGAGGCAGGGCGTGAGACTGCGCACTGCGCTGACCCCTGAGACCAAAACAACGAGCCTGCAGCAATCGGAGAAACAAAAGCGCATTCTTTCTTGTATACGATTGGTTTTAGGAACCATTTGGCACGTTTCTAGTTGGCAAAATAATGTGCATTGCTGAAGGTGCAAAACTTTGAAAAGCTGCTTCTCGTGAATTGCGGTTAATGGGACCAGTGTTCCATTAGCTGCCGTAGGAGTTCCTGGCGTGGCTAGCGCTCTTTCTGGCCGCGCAGTTTCGCTTTCGCTCCTGCGCAACCCCAGAATTCCCTGCGCTGCAGAATCGGCGAGAATGGCACGTTGAAATTCTAAAAACTGATATGGATATTACTTATGCTGTGCTACAAACCTCTCAATAAATACACAGCCAAACAATAATAGTTTCCAAGTTAACAGCTCAATGTCAGTCAACCAGCCTGCTAGTTAGCGTTTTTATCTATATTATGGGGCAATACACCGCTGACAATGTACGCTGAAACAAGCGCTCATCTACCTCCAAAAGCCTATGTTTAAAAAATGCCTGACATTTTTAGGTGAAACACCCTGCTTATGTATTCAATAAGTAGTGAAGTTCCATAAGGCACTTCAGACTACTGATGTGCTTTGAATGGGAAAGCTTTTTATATTATTTATTTATTACTTTTTTATTTCCTTCTCTTCCTTTCTAATGACACCCTCAGTCATTAGCATACAGTCGTAAGGCCACGTGTTTAATATACGTTCACCTTTGCTCGCCAACAAGCAACTCGGTTTTGTCTCCTACGGAATGCGCGCTCGCGTCGCGTCTGGGTTCAATTCCCCGCACCTTCAAAAGAAGTTTTTTTTTGTTTGTTTGTTTGTTTTTATACCACAGTGGCGTCAGCTGGAATTTTGGGAACCTTTGCTGTGACTCAACCCCCCCCCCCCCCCTTAAGATTTGTGTGTTCCCGCCTGAGCAGTCTTGAATTAAGCCATTCCAAAAGACAATTCGAGCTTCCCCCAGTACGCGTTCCCATGCGACCAGCTCAAAAGAAAAGCGGCGCCCGACACGACGAGTCTAGCCGACTCATTTCTTCCACGCGCCTTCGCAGTGGCGTAACTGTCACCACATGTGTCTCCGACTTAGGTGGTTTCTATTAGGCAGCACCCAGGGCAGCAGCAACCACCCCTGCGACCATGCACCACCGCCAGGGAGGAGCCGCTCAACGCCTGGCGCGTCGCACGGGGACGGGAGTCTGTCGATCTTCCGCGCTTCGCTCTCTTGTCGACGGCACGGGTGCCGCCGTTGCAGGTGTACGCCTTCGGCCGGACCTTGAACCAATGGACGGGACCCCCTGGCCGGCTTCCTGTAGAGCCATGTGCTCTTGATTAACCTTGATTAACTAAAAGATATCTGCGTTTGATATCGGCGCGCCTCCTTGTCGACGAGGAGGTGAACTATAATGAAAGGACACTTTCGGGAGATTCATGCCCGTGATTCGGCCGAAGAAGAAGTTGAAGAGAGAAGCGCAGTCAATGAATACTCGGCTTAGGCAAGATGTAAAAGCCAGCCATTGAACGTCGTTGGCTCCACACAAAGGCGGCGCGCAATACAAAGTCCCTGTGATTGGACGGAAAATTCGGGAAGACGACGGGGGAGCCTATTTAATGCGCTCGACTCGTTCGTCGAGCAGCGATTCCCTGAGACATCTTCTCAGCTTTTAATTTGTTTGTATTTCCTTGTAACCAATGTTGTAAATATGTGAATGCAGTATTTTGTTGCTTCTCCTACACCCCGTCTCCGGCCCACGTTCATTCGTCTATCGACACATTGGAGTTATTTCTCTTCCCGATGTCTGGTGAAACACGCAACTAGCACGGCGAGTCATATCACCTGTTTGGCTGCGGCGGTATGGAAAACTAACCGTAACACTATAGACTGTCCGACTTTCAAGACTTTTTTTTTAATCAGATGGCGAGCAGTGCTCGAAAGCCGCATTTGCACGTATAGGATATGCCACCAGCCGGCCAGAAAGTTAAACGATAACTGTCATTGTCAATCTCTTAATTTTCTACATTCAGTTATTTCGCTTAATGCAAACTTGGAGGCTTTCGTGTTCGTAGC
This sequence comes from Amblyomma americanum, assembly GCF_052857255.1. Lineage (NCBI taxonomy): Eukaryota > Metazoa > Arthropoda > Arachnida > Ixodida > Ixodidae > Amblyomma > Amblyomma americanum. The sequence goes on from NC_135497.1 coordinate 277,654,415, forward strand.
CTTTTCCTTAAGTAGAATTTCCGTAGTTCACCCGTGTCCCAAGTTATCCGCCCTCAAATTTACATGTCAGTCAGAGTAGTTATGCATGCAAGACAGTGACGATAGGCGCGAAATTCTATCCAATTGTGACGCAGCTGGTGCGTATGGCGTTTCTTCGATAAGAATGGCCGAGGAAGCAAAGGCAACAGTTACCAGTTTCACCTGTTGTCGACTTGTCTTACCTCATAGATGATGCGCCATGCGGCACCAAACAGCTGCACCAAACCGGGACGAGCTTCGCGTCCCTCTTCACCGCTTTGCATGCGTAATAGCGCAGGTTGAGTTGGACACTTTTAGGTGAATATCTCGTAACACGAGTGTTAGGACATATTCGTTAAGAGATGTTCTGCCGAAAATTTAACCGAATGGAACAGTCTTGGAATACGACCACCAAAAAGTTACAGTATAAACATGTACGCTTGCGACAGGGACTAAAAGGTTTATTAATTACTTTTAGCCATTCAGGAGACTGAAGATAGCAATTACGCTTAGGCTTTGTGTCTGCCTGGTCGCGCAACCTACGAAAAGAAACGGCTTACTCGTACTGCTCAGTTTCTTTCGAATGAAACCCTGGACGCCTAATTTTTAGCACCCTGTATATGCTTGTTGTCCGCCTGTAGCTTTATATTGTTTATTTTTCATTTGTTTGTTTGATTTTTGCGCGACCTGGTGAAATAAACTTCCACCTCCGCTTTTGTCTCGTAGCCTGATCCCTCAAATCCCACCCAGTTAATTTTTCTTATGGCTACAATGCTTCCTCCTGCAAGCACAGCTCTAAATAGGTCTATGTGTGCGTTCATTATTGATTATTGATACAACTACTGGCGCTAACAAAAAAAATCAAATATATACGTAATGTTTTCTACGTGACATCTGGCTGCACATGGACACCAGAAATAGGGACGCAAAAAAAGGACACTAATTTTTTTCGTAGGAAATATTTGCCAATCCTCCCCCCCCCAAAAAAAAAGAAAAAGAAAAGAAAAACAACCAAACACGCGTTCTAGAAAAAAAAACGGAGGGCACACTTTAGCTCCGCTAATGAAATTCACTGGTCACTGACCATGGTCAAAAAATTAATGACGTTTTAGGAGCTGCATACGGTTCACAACGAGGCAATCGGCTGGATGCAACCTTTTTTTGTAGCACTTAGCAGTGTTTTTAGTGATTTGGCATATATAGGATGCAGGGTGTCATCGTTCTTGTTTAGTGTGTTACGTCATTGTTTTTTTTACCATGGTCAGTGACCAGTGAACTTCATCAGCTATCATTTCTGACCAGACGGTATGCCGTCAAAGCATCGACTACATCACTTTAGCTCCGCCTTAACGGTATGCCGCGATAGCGTTAATGGGTTAATGCCCATATATGCGGAATTGGATTTTCTCTAATTTGCATTCATAGACCACTGGGAGTCCTCATACCACTCCTGGTGCAGCGGTTAAGAGGTGCGCCACTGCCGTGCGATGGCAGGTGCTGCCATCGACCCAATTTACTCTACTCGAGCAACAACTCGCAACAAGTCATTAATTTAATTGCACCTACTACGGCGCGCAGTTTAATCACAGTCCGGTGGGTAGTTTGTGATCACGCCACAAGGTCACGTGACCTAGGTTGCTGGTGGGTTACCTAGTCTTTCGCTCGCAACGCTGCCGCCGCCACCGACAACTGCGACACCACCGACGACACCAGATTTGCTGTAGAACAGTCGCCTTAACGTTATCGCGTTAACGCCAACTTGTCCACTAAATTTTCAAAAGAAAGGAAGGTCCCAGCCCTAGCTACAACGAAAGCGTGCACCCACAGATTGTACACTTGTTGAAAAATTAAAAGTTTATGTTGCCACCTGATCCACCCTGCGCCCACGTGTTACCTCCGGAGTTTTCGCGTAATGCCAACCCTGTCGACGCCTCAACTTAACAACGCCACCGCATTAAGTGAAGGCTGCAATTAGGCCCTATATCCGGGAATACAAGGAAGTTTGCTTTGCGCGGTCATTTCCTTTTTGCCTCGCTCTCCTTCCTGAACACGCGGGGCCGCCGCTCTGCGTGCTGATAAGGGTGCGCTGAGTAGGAAACCTGTGATCGCTGTAACGAACCGTGAACGTATACGTGAACGCTTTTGCGGCACGAAGGCGCACGCGCTTGTCGCTTTACTCCTATGGAGGCATTGAGCGGCAGGATCGCGTGCATTGTCTCTCTGATTCGACGCTTTTTTCCATCCGCCCTGCATCGAAGGACTTTGCACAAATGTTTGCGATGCAGCCATAAAACACCGGGGGCGACACTCTACGCTGTTGCCAACAATGCGTTTCAGGGCGAGCTTCGATAAAGAAAATGAAATCCGCCGCCTGCGTCCGGGTAGCTTCAGATGTGAGATCTAGTTTTCTTTTCAGTTTAACATTGCGTAATGGGTGAGGCCTGCAAGTTTAGAAATACTAAAGCTCTCAATGTACCCTTTAATAGATGTCTGCTGTCTAAATAGGTGTTCACATGGGCGGTTGGAAGTGCTCTGTCATGATTTCATAGTGGCACTATCCTTTCACATTTTCTGGGTAATTTTGCAAGCGTTAAGGAATCCTCCCACTGGCCGCCTCTTCTGCTAACGAAGTTGTTAACGACCCTTGATAAATAGCATCCCACACTTTAGGCTAAATTTGTTGTGAGCATTGGCAGACCACCGCAGATGCTCAGCGAGCACGACATTTTGCTGTTGCGCGCTAGATGTCGTGGGCGTAGCGCTTGGCCGCGGCAGCCGAATTGCAATGGGGGCAAATGGTAATAAAATTCCGTGTACTGAGATTTCGGCCCAAGCTACAGAGCCCCAGGTCAGGCGCTTCGTAACACGACGAGCAAGGACAGTCACGGGCGCTCCCCCTGTTGTGTAGCAGTTGAGGAGCCTGGCTACCGCCCTCATCTGCTTCTGGCAGGGCTGTTTCATAGCACGCAACGGACGACATTATAGCGGTGACGTTTAGGGAGAACTTCCTGTTGGCTGAGCTGGTATTCGCGGTGCGACATATTTATGCCGCAAGCTGGGATGAACACCCAGGAAGGCGCCGTGTAACGGAAGCTGCATTGCGTCCGTTTCTTCCTGCCTTTGTTTGCGGCAAAATGAATCCGTTTAAATTGCACATCGCGCAGAATGCTTGACGTCCAAACGAAACGTGCTTCTAAATGTGGCGCTTATGCCGGTATGCATGGTTTATCTGATAAGGGGTGACCGGTATTTTAAATAAGGCGTGCTGGATGACAAGCACTCTAAAACCCCGTGTAGCCCTGGAACAAAAAGTGCGTAATGTGTTAACATTTTGTATGAACGCCTTTGTATGTAACGTGTTCGAGTTCAGTACTTCACTTCTCTTTTTGAAATGAAGCTAACCCGTGTAGCCCTGGAACAAAAAGTGCGTAATGTGTTAACATTTTGTATGAACGCCTTTGTATGTAACGTGTTCGAGTTCAGTACTTCACTTCTCTTTTTGAAATGAAGCTGTCAGATAACATAAGGGGGAAAATGAGGAGAGAATCGCTGGGCGCTTAACTCCTTTCTCAAGCTCTCTCTGTCGGACCTCCGAATATTGGGTCTACTCACCAGAAGATAGCTAAAAAATGAGGCTGAGAAAAATTAGGCTTCGACGGACCTGTGGATTGATAATCCTGGTGAGGATCTCCTGTGTCGAACCAAACTTTTGCAGAAGTCGGATTCATGCCATGGCAGTGAAAGCATATCAGAAGATACGGGTTATACTGGGTGTAAAAAAAATAAATAAAATGCCCTGCCACACTCTGCGACAGCCTGAAAGGGCATCTGCTAGCATCCCCAATTGCGCCGAGTACCCATCGGTTTTCTGTTGGGTAAAAGATTTCCCCCGACAGAAGCTTGACTCATTTGGGGTGAAATGCTTCCTTCATTCTGCCATATTCATTTACCATCAGTTTCATCTCTGAAAGCAAATTCCGATCTTGACAGCCTCACAGCTCGCTGCCGCATCACCAGCCTCTGTTTGCGCCTCAAGTTTTTCCATAGCTCTCTAAATCAAACACATCACTGCGCCAGGAGAGGTATACGTGAACGTAAAGTCAATAATGACCAATTTCAAATCACGAGCTCTTGGTTCAAGCATTCGAATATCAAGCGTTTCTTTGACTAGGAAGAATGAGGCGTTACTACGCAAAGGGACGATCCGCAATAATTACAATTCCGGCCTCACCGCACCCTAATCAAACCATCTTAGATAACACGTAACCTCTGACCGTCTATTCGCATGTGCCACCTCCGTTCAGACCCCCCATTCTCCAACTTCCTCTCCTGTGCGCTAGTCTGCAACAATGTCTTTCCTCCTGTCCCGTCGCTGTTCAAATCCTGCTATTTTTCTTATCCCTTTTCACATTCCTGCCTTTTATGGATGGCGTCCGCCCAACGCGATGATCAGCTCACTATGGCCCGTTGAGCCATCGGCCAGCTCAGCGCCTCATACGTGCTGTCAATACGGTGACTTTCTCTCTTCTCAGAAACGATGGTACAGGATGCTTTCTCTGCTGTCCTACAGCTTCTAGACTGATATTTTCACTTAGGAGGCAAAAAAAGACCTCCTAAACCTCCTAAACTGATTAACAAACAAAAATAACGATGGTCCACAAGAGAAGCTGTTGTGAATGATGAAGATGCGTTGAGGTGCTGCGATGGGAAAAGTTAATAGCAAGCTTATGCCAGCAGGCACACTGTCGCACTAAAAAAGAAAGGCAATATATATTTTCATAACGGGAGACGTATTGAGCGTGGAATTAAAGAATAATAGTGGGCGAACAGGTAGTTTATTTTTGTTCCTTATTTTGAGGCGAGAAAAAATTTAAAAGCAGGTCTTAGTAACATTTACCATTAGTCCGTCAATGCGACACCAGTGCTGAAGATAAATCAGGTCCCTTTGCAAACCAGACATAATATTATTAATGTCGTCAACGCCGTGAAATTATACAAGTATACGTTGTGTGCGTGCAAATTGCGATGCAAAGCGTGAACGAGGGAGGCTGGTAGTTCAAAAAAACCAAAAATTTGGTTTGATTTAACGTCCCGAAGCGACTAAGGCTATGATGGACGCCGTAGTGGAGGGCTCCGGAAATTTCGAGCACCTGGGGTTCTTCAACGTGCACTGACATCGCACAGCACACGGGCCTCTAGCATTTCGCCTCCATAGAAATTCGACCGCCGCGGCCGGGATCGAACCCGCGTCTTTCGGGTCCGCAGCCGAGCGCCATAACCGCAGTCACTGCGGCGGGCCCGAGAAAAGAAAAGGTAACTTGAACAAGAAATGGCTGCAAAAATGGTAGAGCCCTGGCGTGCACGATATATCAGTGTTGCTTTTATTGGACTCGCATCATAGCAATCAAGTGCACTGCATGGTGGCGAAATTCGAGATAACTACGCAAAAATTATAAAGCTAGGCCCTTAATACCTCCGCGAACAGATGAGCTTCGCTGACCACTGCACGAGAACACTATGCTTTCGTCTCGTGTTAAACTGCAACACTCCCTAGCGCTGTTCACTGCACAGTGTCGTGTTCATCAACTTCTATTTGCGGCGCGAACAGATCAGATCAGCTTAAATCCCGACTGCGGCGGCCGAATTTCGATGGAGAGAAATTCTAGAGGCCCGTGTGCTGTGCGATGTCAGTGCACGTTAAAGAACCCCAGGTGGTCGAAATTTCCGGAGCCCTTCACTACGGCGTCTCTCATAGTGTGAGTCGCTTTGGGACGTTAAACCCCCATAAACCAAACCAGGTCAGCTTAACCTCGATCAGAGCTTAACATGAGTCTGATATCGTCGCCAGACGTGCCGACGTGCTGACGTGCCACGAGCCATTCAGGTTAAACGCATGCTTTCGCACGTCTGCTCGGTTTAACTACGTTAAAACCCTACCACCCCCCCCCCCCCCTGCCCTTGCACGCGTCGAAACATTCAATGCGTGCGTTAGCGCGCGCAGACATTCAATTTCTTACTTTTTCTCCACGCTTTCAGCCAGGCTAATATAACGAATGCTCTTTAAGGGCTTCAGTATATCTCATGCCCTTGTAAGCTTGCCAGTTATTAGTGATGACTGGTTTTAAACGTCGACTTGTGTTGGCTCATTAACAGAACGCGCGCAGCCCCGGAACTGGCGCTTCGGCATTCAGCGTTACACGAGGGCCATTTCATGTGGAGACATACTGTGATGCTACAGCAAGCGTACAAGTTACGAATTGCTTTTGAGTAAGACTGCAGGTAAATTTTTCTGCCACGATGCAGGAAAGTCTCTCATGTCAGTCCTCGGTTGCCAGATAGCGGACAGGAAACTCGCGTTCACTGCGCAGATCTATCGGTGTGCGAACAGCTCCCTATATATACGCCGGCTCTCCGCTTGCGTTCCCCATGGTAAGACCAGCACACGGCAAGTGGAAAAAGTCGCTTTACAAAGTCAGTGCGATGCTGCCTGGCACATCGGCCGTGAGCAGGTTTCCGACCGCAGAGCGGGATTCCGCCTCAGTGGGTGGAGCTTCGAGGCAGCCAGGGAAGCTGACAACAGCTCAGAAAAACAAAGGAGACACCGAGCTGGCAGTCGAGGCAGACAAACAAATAACAAAGCAAGCAAACAAAGGTACAACGGTGAAGCACGGTAAAGGCAGCATATCACCTATTCGCTCCGGAATAAATTTGGGAAGGTGAGAGGACTCAATAGGGCAAGCGACCTGTCACGTGGCAACGACTGTGCTGTATCTCTGTGTCCCAAGGCGCAAGAATTATGACGTGGAGGCAAAGCGCTGTATGGTACGACGGAGAGAAAGTAAGACGACCTTGGGGCCAGTTTCGTTTTCTGGGTCGCCCTGGGGGGCGCTGCTGCAGCAGCTGGGCCACGACTCTGGACGCTCCTTGGAACAGGGTCAGTCGTGCAGAAGTCGCCGGTATTTTTATTTCCCTCGGGGAGCACTAAATCGACGGTGGCCGCCTCCGCGGAAGAGGCTCACATGCGCTCGACCCCCCTCCCTCGCATGCTTCTATTTTCTCTCCTCCCGCCAGCTGCCCCGTGAGAGCCGAAGAGGGAAAGGAGGCGGCTTCAACACTTGTAGAAGACCGCGAACACCGAAACGCAATGTTTCGAAGCGAATAAATTAAGACGATAGAGAGATGAATTTACTGAAAAAAAAGGTTCCCTCCTGTTCTAAGGTGGTAAGAAAGGTAGGGCGGGGCTATAGGTGTGACTCACCATGGAAGCCTCAGAAGCGAAGCTTCAGAGTGAGCTAAGTGTATTTCCCTGCTGATTATGGCCGAATCCAGTTCTCATAACTCGATCGTGACTGTGGTGGGGCGATGCTTTTCGCGGAACCACGTCCTGTGTTTGTGTGCGTGTGTGTTTTGCTCCGAGACGCATTCTCTGGAGCTAAGACGAAAAAGCGCGGAAATGATTTAGTAAACTCCGTGGCATACCTACGCACATACACACACGCACGCACACACACGCACGCACTCAAAGGATACGGTACCGCGAAATGCAAACTGGGTGTCGCACGTGCGAAACTCGAGCATAAAGAGTGTATAAAACGGCGTCCTTGTTGTTGTTTTTTGTATACGTGCGCAGGCCATTACCGCGTTGAGGGCCTGGATAACAGGCTGAAATGAGTTTGGCGGCTAAGTGCTGCACCGGGGCGAAGAACAGGTAGCCTCGCACCGAATGAGCGCTCTTTCCCTCTCTGTGCGGTGCGTAGTACGTCCATTCCAGGCACGGCAGCACTGGTTTGCTCATCCCTCGGTGTTTTCCTCGAGGAAGTTCCAGGTGATATGGATGGACTGCGGGATGAGCCAAGACGTGGCCACCTAGATTGCACGTTCACGGCTTACGAGCTGCGCACGCAGAGGCAGCGAAGTGGACCCCTCGCTTAGATGGTTAACCGGTGGTTGCCTAACAGCTTACTGAAGAGAATACGCTGGCACAGCAATAAAGCGTCCTTAACTTGTCGCTACGTGTGGCTGCGAGGTCTAATGAAGTATCCGGGTGGGGAGTAGAAATAAAAGTGACAACGAAAGGCGTCCTCTACGCTGCATGGTTCACACCGAAAGGCGTCATCTACGCTGCATGGCTCACTGTGCCATTTCTTTTCCTCAAAAGCCAAATATCATTTTCATACCCAGAAGGGAGGAGCACGTATATACGAACTACGGTGCGCCTTTATTTTTAACGCGATGGCGTTAAGGAGCTCGTGTCGCAGAAAATTCGATCTCGTCGTCGGCGTCGTTGACTGCGAGCGAAAAATCCACGAAAAGCTCCCACAAAAGCAACCTAGGAGGTAGTACGTGCGCCACCTAGGTCGCGTGACCTCCTGGCGTCGTCACAACCTGCCCACCGGATTGTGACAGACTGCGCATCGTCACAGGAGGCAGTTGAATTAATGATTGTTCGCGACAAGCTGCTGGGAATAGCAACTTGGGTCACACAAGTCCCACCAGTGGCAGCACCATGCCATTGCAGTGCAATGGCGCATCGCATAACAGCTGCACCACTGAGCCAGGAATGGTAGCAAGATTCCCAGTGATCAATGTTATGTAGAAAATGGCCACTTCTGCACATATGGACATTAACGCGTTAGCTATCGCGCCATACCCTTAAGGCGGAGCGCAAGTGTCTCGTCTAATTTTTTTTTAACAGTCTAGATGCAGCTATGAACTGCCTTGGAAAGTTCTTTGATTTCTAAAAGAGGAAATTTTGCTCGCGCGCCTGCAAGTGTCGCTTGACTACACCAATCAGCATCCCGCAATCTAGAAATGTGGGTTTGCCTGGGTGCTTTCTTGAAATGAAGAAAAGAAAAAAAAAAGTCGTAGAGGCAATTCGGAGAGTAGACAGAGTGACAGGCGACTTCAAACTTCATTTCCGTGTTGGGTTTTGCGACAGATGGACCACGTGTGCGGGGGGGAGGGGAGGGGGGGGGGGGCGTTAGCTGACGCGACGTAACAGAGCTCAGTGCCTCCTGCTGCTAACCCGACGAAATCAAATATAGCCCCGTCTGAATTTTAAGTTGGCATCTAATTTCAGAGATATCACGCTATGATCCCGTGTTTCTTCTCACAACGCCGACAGTTTCACCCCCTGCCTCTAAGCGCGAAAAAAAAATTCTGAACCTTAATTCTGGCTAACATTTCATGACGACACTTTTACCCTTCAAATGTTCTTCTTGGGAGTCAGCATTTCAAGAGACCTGTTCGAACGCACCAACGTATAAGATTCCGAAACCGTTTCGCTCCTGCAAGGTATTTCCCATAACTCCAACAATAGGACGAATGACCGCCATGTTAATTTTTACTCGCTTTGTAGTTCCCTTTTTATTTTTTTGACCACCTCATTTGCCCTCTCGTCCTAAGCACTCTCTATTAAGCAGTGTGGCGGTGCTAAACACGTTGCGAAAGATTCCGCACTTGAAAAAATTACTTTCGCTCTCTCACCCTCTCACTGAGACGCAATCATGCTGCTTGATGGCCGTTCACACATCTGTCGTACATTATGTCTTGCAGACATGCAAAGCATTTCCTTTCAGATCATATATATTTCAGTTGGCTGTGCGACCAGGCGGCCTACGTGCAGGACACTGCTTTCTATGCTATCGAGTGAATAATGCTGCGCACCTGCTGACGGACGAATACAAATTTGAACTTACCCCGTGCAATATTTGCATGCCTTAATACCTATATTAGCAAGAAATTCGATTCCTGCCCAATGGTTCACGTGTCACTCGCTTCCGACATAGTTTATCTTATAACTGTAAACGTAACGAGACAAAAGATATTATAAAAAAATTTTACATGACTCCATCTAACGGTGTAAAAAAAATGGGGGGTAAGATGTATATGCGCCGTTCAAACAGACATCGTAATTTGCAGCGAAAGTAATTACTTCTTTTCGAAATCACTTTTCATTAAGATACATCTTTGCTCTCTGCATCGGCAAAACTGTGGTCTCTCGTACGCCGGGCAGGGCACCTCGAAAGCAAGAGCGGCGCGCGGCAAGCCTAAAATATTGGCGTAAAGGATCGGCAAGTAGGGACAGAACTGAGCACGACTGCGCGTCCGGACTGTGTAGGACTGTGCCATGTCCTCTGCAGTTGCTGTTAGCGGATGTGGGATGGAGTTAAGTTGGCGGACCGACGAGCAAAGGGCCATCATCGTCTCACTCCCGGGCGCCTTTGACTTCGTTCTCTTTAGGTTTTATGTAAGGGGTTCATCGCGCTTCCCCGCGGCCGGCACCAGTCGTCCGAGAGTTGTAAGGTTGTTTTTTTTTTTTTGGGGGGGGGGGGGGGATGGGGCAGTATCTGTCTCATATATCGTTGGACACCTGAATCGCGCCGTAAGCGAAGGATAAAGGAGGGAGTGAAAGAAGAAAGGAAAAATTAGAGGTGCCGTAGTGGAGTGCTCCGGTATAATTTCGACCACCTGGGGATCTTTAACGTGCACTGACATCGCACAGCACACGGGTGCCTTATTGTTTTGCCTCCATAAAAACGCAGCCGCCACGGTCCGGTTCGAACCCGGGTACTCCGGCTCAGTAGCCGAGCGCGCTAACCAATGAGCCAGCGCGGCGGGTCAGAGTTTTAAGGCAAATGCTCTAATGATGTACAACGGGAACGGTGGTTAGACGACGGCGAGGAGCCAATACCCTGAAAGGTCGCGTTGTTGACGTGGAGCCCGCGTATCAGTTCGACGGCGCACCGCAGAGACGGACAGGGAAAGGGGGAGTGCGCCACCCGCGTCTCTATGTGCAGCCCCGGCTGCGGGTTAGCATTGTTTCTGTTGTAGGTGCCTTTTGTGTGTTTGTTCTGTGTGCTGTAACCATGACCGCAATTGCTTATCTGCTTCGAGCAATAGGAACTGGCGGAAATGCACATGGTGCGAACATTACCAAACGTATGCTGCCGAAGTCGATTCCTGGGACCATCGAAGCAATAAATAACCTGCTTTGGTGGCTTGAGTCGGGGGATACAACTCCGTGCAGCAAGGCGTTGGGTTCACCGATGGTTTGTGTTTTGAGCGCCATGAATAAGTGACGAGTGCTCTGCCACTCTTCTGCTTTCTTGTTTTGTTGGCATTGTTTTTCTAATGGCCCGTGCTATAGGAAAATGAGGGATGAGGGAATAGTGCGCTGGGACGCAATTTGGCGAGACGAGCAGAGAATGTGTGCGTCACGTCTAGAGATAGGTTGGTGTTTCTTTTACTCTGTTTACCTGTTATTTTTTCATGAAAGCCAAACAGTAATTTAAGAGTAATTGTGATGTAATGCATTTGTTTTTTGGCAGCAGTAATTCGTAATGCAATTTATTTCGTTCGCGCGTTTTTTGAAATGTAATTAGTAATGTAGTTGAATTGCTTTTAAAAACTAATTTTGTCATGTATGCGTTCAATACTCTCAGTACCCGCCATCAAATTCCCATAGGCTTAATACTGACTAAACACCGTGCGCAACCAATCTCGGGGTGCCAACGACTGCCGAAGTGAAAACTCAATTCCAGCACACAGGGCTTTACTTAAACGGTGTCAGCGCAAATGGCGTCATGCTACTTCCTGTTGTCCGCTGTAATTGACTGAAATAATGGGTTGTGCCAAGCTATTGATTTTATAAGACCGAAAGCTTGGCGTTGACCCATCATTTGAGCCAATTTCAGTCAATAGTACTGTTAATCGAGGTACGCAAGCGCTTGGCTGTAGTGCCGCCACAGAGTGCACCTAACAGCACCTGTCCTGTTCTGTGTGTTTTCTCGTGTCCCCGTTACTTCGTGCTTGATTAGTTTGTTGAGAGCACCTCGTAGCTGATGTCCGAAATCCTCAGGTATGCGAAACACCAAGAACATGGTAGTATCCGGCGCATACGCATTTGTTTGAATAATTTCAGTTCAGGAGCTAACATCCTGGCGGTTTCGACAAAGCACGATTTTCCACAATCATTTACTATTAAAAAATCAATTATTTAACGATAATAACATCACATGCTCTGGACCTTCCATACGTGGCCACATGTATCGCTGTTAACTAGAACGTTGTGCGCGCTAATCGTTATGCGCAGTGATGGTGAATGTTTTTCAACATATGCACGCTACAATGACGCCATTTTATTTTCTGCTTTAGGTAGTAGTATTGTGAAACAAGCTAGTGTCTGAAGTGGTTTAATAAGTCTGAAGATGGACGCATCATGTGATGTGAGCGCTTTGTTAAAGACAGCTTTTTGCCTGTTGTGTTTTCGCAGCTTTTGTTCGCCGCGTTTCCGCAGAGATTTCGCATTTACTCATGAACCAAATTTACGAGAGCTGATCCCTTCGCTTTACCTTTCCCATAGTGGTAGAGTTAATTAATCACTTATCTCCTTCAGAATTAGTCCATCCAAAGGTTTCGTAAATGTTGCCTGCAAAGCGCCGCTCCAGTTCTAGACAAGCTGCCTAGAAATTCTGGACAAGCGTATTTTTTTTTAACGGGAAGTTGTGTATGAACGCAATTTTTTCGAATATCATAATATTGCACTATAACGATCAACATATCCGCAGATACCTTCGCAGGACGCTTGTAGTTTTCTGCTGTTTATTGCCAAAAATGCACCCGATTAGTTTTCCACGGCACACTTAACTACCCCGTGTGAGTGCAGGACAAACTTTAAAAGCAAGATGTCGCATCGGAAGTTTAGACCATTCCCATCAATATGTTCACAACAGTATCTTACAATTTGCCACAGTTGCCGCACAATTAAAAGTGATGGCCCAGAAAGCTGGACTTGTTTCTCACACACAGTCCTTTATGTCAATGTCGGTTAGGAGACACCTGTTTCCTGTGCTATATTCCAGACAGTCACTCGCAGCCTACCGTCAATCAATACACCATAGATTCATTTGTTCACAGT